>NC_140615.1:14031390-14271737 GCF_057381915.1 Diplotaxodon limnothrissa | reverse complement strand
AGGGTTTCTCCGACGAAGCGAGGGCCGTGAGGCACAGCTCCCCGTCCCCCGGTGACCCTGCTAGGTCCACCTTCTTAGGGAAACCCTCTGCAGAGGAGCTGACAGAGCCAGGAACTTGTGAGTTGTGTGTGTGTCCACTCAGGCATCATTCATGCTTGTTCTGTAGGCAGTTCCTGTCAGAAGGAGGAGGCGCAGCAGGAGCGTCGGGGGGCGGAAGACGGTGCCTCAGTGCCTCTCTCCTTCTGACATTGTTAAAGAAAACACAACAAATTTATAATTATGTAGATAATTACATGTAGATAATGTCCTCAAGTTCTGTATAACCACTTTGTCCTCTCTCTGTGTTTGTTTCTCGTTCGTTGTTGTGTGTGTTTGTGTGCATTTGTCTCTTTCAAACAGGTGCCGGTCCTCACCTCTGCAGTGCTGCCGTCTCCTGTAGCGCTGCATGGTTCTAAGCTAAGTTTCCTTTCCTTTTTCTGTTCTCTCAGATTTGTCCTCAGGTTTGAAGTGTCTGTGTTGTGCAGCTGGTCTGGTCTGTCTCTAGACAGTTCAGGCTTCACCCCCTAGTTAAATGGTGGAGGCTCACAGCGACATACTCAACACACAAGTTTCTGAACTCTGCATGAGGGTTTCTCCGACGAAGCGAGGGCCGTGAGGCACAGCTCCCCGTCCCCCGGTGACCCTGCTAGGTCCACCTTCTTAGGGAAACCCTCTGCAGAGGAGCTGACAGAGCCAGGAACTTGTGAGTTGTGTGTGTCCACTCAGGCATCATTCATGCTTGTTCTGTAGGCAGTTCCTGTCAGAAGGAGGAGGCGCAGCAGGAGCGTCGGGGGGCGGAAGACGGTGCCTCAGTGCCTCTCTCCTTCTGACATTGTTAAAGAAAACACAACAAATTTATAATTATGTAGATAATTACATGTAGATAATGTCCTCAAGTTCTGTATAACCACTTTGTCCTCTCTCTGTGTTTGTTTCTCGTTCGTTGTTGTGTGTGTTTGTGTGCATTTGTCTCTTTCAAACAGGTGCCGGTCCTCACCTCTGCAGTGCTGCCGTCTCCTGTAGCGCTGCATGGTTCTAAGCTAAGTTTCCTTTCCTTTTTCTGTTCTCTCAGATTTGTCCTCAGGTTTGAAGTGTCTGTGTTGTGCAGCTGGTCTGGTCTGTCTCTAGACAGTTCAGGCTTCACCCCCTAGTTAAATGGTGGAGGCTCACAGCGACATACTCAACACACAAGTTTCTGAACTCTGCATGAGGGTTTCTCCGACGAAGCGAGGGCCGTGAGGCACAGCTCCCCGTCCCCCGGTGACCCTGCTAGGTCCACCTTCTTAGGGAAACCCTCTGCAGAGGAGCTGACAGAGCCAGGAACTTGTGAGTTGTGTGTGTCCACTCAGGCATCATTCATGCTTGTTCTGTAGGCAGTTCCTGTCAGAAGGAGGAGGCGCAGCAGGAGCGTCGGGGGGCGGAAGACGGTGCCTCAGTGCCTCTCTCCTTCTGACATTGTTAAAGAAAACACAACAAATTTATAATTATGTAGATAATTACATGTAGATAATGTCCTCAAGTTCTGTATAACCACTTTGTCCTCTCTCTGTGTTTGTTTCTCGTTCGTTGTTGTGTGTGTTTGTGTGCATTTGTCTCTTTCAAACAGGTGCCGGTCCTCACCTCTGCAGTGCTGCCGTCTCCTGTAGCGCTGCATGGTTCTAAGCTAAGTTTCCTTTCCTTTTTCTGTTCTCTCAGATTTGTCCTCAGGTTTGAAGTGTCTGTGTTGTGCAGCTGGTCTGGTCTGTCTCTAGACAGTTCAGGCTTCACCCCCTAGTTAAATGGTGGAGGCTCACAGCGACATACTCAACACACAAGTTTCTGAACTCTGCATGAGGGTTTCTCCGACGAAGCGAGGGCCGTGAGGCACAGCTCCCCGTCCCCCGGTGACCCTGCTAGGTCCACCTTCTTAGGGAAACCCTCTGCAGAGGAGCTGACAGAGCCAGGAACTTGTGAGTTGTGTGTGTGTCCACTCAGGCATCATTCATGCTTGTTCTGTAGGCAGTTCCTGTCAGAAGGAGGAGGCGCAGCAGGAGCGTCGGGGGGCGGAAGACGGTGCCTCAGTGCCTCTCTCCTTCTGACATTGTTAAAGAAAACACAACAAATTTATAATTATGTAGATAATTACATGTAGATAATGTCCTCAAGTTCTGTATAACCACTTTGTCCTCTCTCTGTGTTTGTTTCTCGTTCGTTGTTGTGTGTGTTTGTGTGCATTTGTCTCTTTCAAACAGGTGCCGGTCCTCACCTCTGCAGTGCTGCCGTCTCCTGTAGCGCTGCATGGTTCTAAGCTAAGTTCCTTTCCTTTTTCTGTTCTCTCAGATTTGTCCTCAGGTTTGAAGTGTCTGTGTTGTGCAGCTGGTCTGCTCTGTCTCTAGACAGTTCAGGCTTCACCCACTAGTTAAATGGTGGAGGCTCACAGCGACATACTCAACACACAAGTTTCTGAACTCTGCATGAGGGTTTCTCCGACGAAGCGAGGGCCGTGAGGCACAGCTCCCCGTCCCCCGGTGACCCTGCTAGGTCCACCTTCTTAGGGAAACCCTCTGCAGAGGAGCTGACAGAGCCAGGAACTTGTGAGTTGTGTGTGTCCACTCAGGCATCATTCATGCTTGTTCTGTAGGCAGTTCCTGTCAGAAGGAGGAGGCGCAGCAGGAGCGTCGGGGGGCGGAAGACGGTGCCTCAGTGCCTCTCTCCTTCTGACATTGTTAAAGAAAACACAACAAATTTATAATTATGTAGATAATTACATGTAGATAATGTCCTCAAGTTCTGTATAACCACTTTGTCCTCTCTCTGTGTTTGTTTCTCGTTCGTTGTTGTGTGTGTTTGTGTGCATTTGTCTCTTTCAAACAGGTGCCGGTCCTCACCTCTGCAGTGCTGCCGTCTCCTGTAGCGCTGCATGGTTCTAAGCTAAGTTTCCTTTCCTTTTTCTGTTCTCTCAGATTTGTCCTCAGGTTTGAAGTGTCTGTGTTGTGCAGCTGGTCTGCTCTGTCTCTAGACAGTTCAGGCTTCACCCACTAGTTAAATGGTGGAGGCTCACAGCGACATACTCAACACACAAGTTTCTGAACTCTGCATGAGGGTTTCTCCGACGAAGCGAGGGCCGTGAGGCACAGCTCCCCGTCCCCCGGTGACCCTGCTAGGTCCACCTTCTTAGGGAAACCCTCTGCAGAGGAGCTGACAGAGCCAGGAACTTGTGAGTTGTGTGTGTCCACTCAGGCATCATTCATGCTTGTTCTGTAGGCAGTTCCTGTCAGAAGGAGGAGGCGCAGCAGGAGCGTCGGGGGGCGGAAGACGGTGCCTCAGTGCCTCTCTCCTTCTGACATTGTTAAAGAAAACACAACAAATTTATAATTATGTAGATAATTACATGTAGATAATGTCCTCAAGTTCTGTATAACCACTTTGTCCTCTCTCTGTGTTTGTTTCTCGTTCGTTGTTGTGTGTGTTTGTGTGCATTTGTCTCTTTCAAACAGGTGCCGGTCCTCACCTCTGCAGTGCTGCCGTCTCCTGTAGCGCTGCATGGTTCTAAGCTAAGTTTCCTTTCCTTTTTCTGTTCTCTCAGATTTGTCCTCAGGTTTGAAGTGTCTGTGTTGTGCAGCTGGTCTGCTCTGTCTCTAGACAGTTCAGGCTTCACCCACTAGTTAAATGGTGGAGGCTCACAGCGACATACTCAACACACAAGTTTCTGAACTCTGCATGAGGGTTTCTCCGACGAAGCGAGGGCCGTGAGGCACAGCTCCCCGTCCCCCGGTGACCCTGCTAGGTCCACCTTCTTAGGGAAACCCTCTGCAGAGGAGCTGACAGAGCCAGGAACTTGTGAGTTGTGTGTGTCCACTCAGGCATCATTCATGCTTGTTCTGTAGGCAGTTCCTGTCAGAAGGAGGAGGCGCAGCAGGAGCGTCGGGGGGCGGAAGACGGTGCCTCAGTGCCTCTCTCCTTCTGACATTGTTAAAGAAAACACAACAAATTTATAATTATGTAGATAATTACATGTAGATAATGTCCTCAAGTTCTGTATAACCACTTTGTCCTCTCTCTGTGTTTGTTTCTCGTTCGTTGTTGTGTGTGTTTGTGTGCATTTGTCTCTTTCAAACAGGTGCCGGTCCTCACCTCTGCAGTGCTGCCGTCTCCTGTAGCGCTGCATGGTTCTAAGCTAAGTTTCCTTTCCTTTTTCTGTTCTCTCAGATTTGTCCTCAGGTTTGAAGTGTCTGTGTTGTGCAGCTGGTCTGCTCTGTCTCTAGACAGTTCAGGCTTCACCCACTAGTTAAATGGTGGAGGCTCACAGCGACATACTCAACACACAAGTTTCTGAACTCTGCATGAGGGTTTCTCCGACGAAGTGAGGGCCGTGAGGCACAGCTCCCCGTCCCCCGGTGACCCTGCTAGGTCCACCTTCTTAGGGAAACCCTCTGCAGAGGAGCTGACAGAGCCAGGAACTTGTGAGTTGTGTGTGTCCACTCAGGCATCATTCATGCTTGTTCTGTAGGCAGTTCCTGTCAGAAGGAGGAGGCGCAGCAGGAGCGTCGGGGGGCGGAAGACGGTGCCTCAGTGCCTCTCTCCTTCTGACATTGTTAAAGAAAACACAACAAATTTATAATTATGTAGATAATTACATGTAGATAATGTCCTCAAGTTCTGTATAACCACTTTGTCCTCTCTCTGTGTTTGTTTCTCGTTCGTTGTTGTGTGTGTTTGTGTGCATTTGTCTCTTTCAAACAGGTGCCGGTCCTCACCTCTGCAGTGCTGCCGTCTCCTGTAGCGCTGCATGGTTCTAAGCTAAGTTTCCTTTCCTTTTTCTGTTCTCTCAGATTTGTCCTCAGGTTTGAAGTGTCTGTGTTGTGCAGCTGGTCTGGTCTGTCTCTAGACAGTTCAGGCTTCACCCCCTAGTTAAATGGTGGAGGCTCACAGCGACATACTCAACACACAAGTTTCTGAACTCTGCATGAGGGTTTCTCCGACGAAGCGAGGGCCGTGAGGCACAGCTCCCCGTCCCCCGGTGACCCTGCTAGGTCCACCTTCTTAGGGAAACCCTCTGCAGAGGAGCTGACAGAGCCAGGAACTTGTGAGTTGTGTGTGTGTCCACTCAGGCATCATTCATGCTTGTTCTGTAGGCAGTTCCTGTCAGAAGGAGGAGGCGCAGCAGGAGCGTCGGGGGGCGGAAGACGGTGCCTCAGTGCCTCTCTCCTTCTGACATTGTTAAAGAAAACACAACAAATTTATAATTATGTAGATAATTACATGTAGATAATGTCCTCAAGTTCTGTATAACCACTTTGTCCTCTCTCTGTGTTTGTTTCTCGTTCGTTGTTGTGTGTGTTTGTGTGCATTTGTCTCTTTCAAACAGGTGCCGGTCCTCACCTCTGCAGTGCTGCCGTCTCCTGTAGCGCTGCATGGTTCTAAGCTAAGTTTCCTTTCCTTTTTCTGTTCTCTCAGATTTGTCCTCAGGTTTGAAGTGTCTGTGTTGTGCAGCTGGTCTGCTCTGTCTCTAGACAGTTCAGGCTTCACCCACTAGTTAAATGGTGGAGGCTCACAGCGACATACTCAACACACAAGTTTCTGAACTCTGCATGAGGGTTTCTCCGACGAAGTGAGGGCCGTGAGGCACAGCTCCCCGTCCCCCGGTGACCCTGCTAGGTCCACCTTCTTAGGGAAACCCTCTGCAGAGGAGCTGACAGAGCCAGGAACTTGTGAGTTGTGTGTGTCCACTCAGGCATCATTCATGCTTGTTCTGTAGGCAGTTCCTGTCAGAAGGAGGAGGCGCAGCAGGAGCGTCGGGGGGCGGAAGACGGTGCCTCAGTGCCTCTCTCCTTCTGACATTGTTAAAGAAAACACAACAAATTTATAATTATGTAGATAATTACATGTAGATAATGTCCTCAAGTTCTGTATAACCACTTTGTCCTCTCTCTGTGTTTGTTTCTCGTTCGTTGTTGTGTGTGTTTGTGTGCATTTGTCTCTTTCAAACAGGTGCCGGTCCTCACCTCTGCAGTGCTGCCGTCTCCTGTAGCGCTGCATGGTTCTAAGCTAAGTTTCCTTTCCTTTTTCTGTTCTCTCAGATTTGTCCTCAGGTTTGAAGTGTCTGTGTTGTGCAGCTGGTCTGCTCTGTCTCTAGACAGTTCAGGCTTCACCCACTAGTTAAATGGTGGAGGCTCACAGCGACATACTCAACACACAAGTTTCTGAACTCTGCATGAGGGTTTCTCCGACGAAGCGAGGGCCGTGAGGCACAGCTCCCCGTCCCCCGGTGACCCTGCTAGGTCCACCTTCTTAGGGAAACCCTCTGCAGAGGAGCTGACAGAGCCAGGAACTTGTGAGTTGTGTGTGTCCACTCAGGCATCATTCATGCTTGTTCTGTAGGCAGTTCCTGTCAGAAGGAGGAGGCGCAGCAGGAGCGTCGGGGGGCGGAAGACGGTGCCTCAGTGCCTCTCTCCTTCTGACATTGTTAAAGAAAACACAACAAATTTATAATTATGTAGATAATTACATGTAGATAATGTCCTCAAGTTCTGTATAACCACTTTGTCCTCTCTCTGTGTTTGTTTCTCGTTCGTTGTTGTGTGTGTTTGTGTGCATTTGTCTCTTTCAAACAGGTGCCGGTCCTCACCTCTGCAGTGCTGCCGTCTCCTGTAGCGCTGCATGGTTCTAAGCTAAGTTTCCTTTCCTTTTTCTGTTCTCTCAGATTTGTCCTCAGGTTTGAAGTGTCTGTGTTGTGCAGCTGGTCTGCTCTGTCTCTAGACAGTTCAGGCTTCACCCACTAGTTAAATGGTGGAGGCTCACAGCGACATACTCAACACACAAGTTTCTGAACTCTGCATGAGGGTTTCTCCGACGAAGCGAGGGCCGTGAGGCACAGCTCCCCGTCCCCCGGTGACCCTGCTAGGTCCACCTTCTTAGGGAAACCCTCTGCAGAGGAGCTGACAGAGCCAGGAACTTGTGAGTTGTGTGTGTCCACTCAGGCATCATTCATGCTTGTTCTGTAGGCAGTTCCTGTCAGAAGGAGGAGGCGCAGCAGGAGCGTCGGGGGGCGGAAGACGGTGCCTCAGTGCCTCTCTCCTTCTGACATTGTTAAAGAAAACACAACAAATTTATAATTATGTAGATAATTACATGTAGATAATGTCCTCAAGTTCTGTATAACCACTTTGTCCTCTCTCTGTGTTTGTTTCTCGTTCGTTGTTGTGTGTGTTTGTGTGCATTTGTCTCTTTCAAACAGGTGCCGGTCCTCACCTCTGCAGTGCTGCCGTCTCCTGTAGCGCTGCATGGTTCTAAGCTAAGTTTCCTTTCCTTTTTCTGTTCTCTCAGATTTGTCCTCAGGTTTGAAGTGTCTGTGTTGTGCAGCTGGTCTGCTCTGTCTCTAGACAGTTCAGGCTTCACCCACTAGTTAAATGGTGGAGGCTCACAGCGACATACTCAACACACAAGTTTCTGAACTCTGCATGAGGGTTTCTCCGACGAAGTGAGGGCCGTGAGGCACAGCTCCCCGTCCCCCGGTGACCCTGCTAGGTCCACCTTCTTAGGGAAACCCTCTGCAGAGGAGCTGACAGAGCCAGGAACTTGTGAGTTGTGTGTGTCCACTCAGGCATCATTCATGCTTGTTCTGTAGGCAGTTCCTGTCAGAAGGAGGAGGCGCAGCAGGAGCGTCGGGGGGCGGAAGACGGTGCCTCAGTGCCTCTCTCCTTCTGACATTGTTAAAGAAAACACAACAAATTTATAATTATGTAGATAATTACATGTAGATAATGTCCTCAAGTTCTGTATAACCACTTTGTCCTCTCTCTGTGTTTGTTTCTCGTTCGTTGTTGTGTGTGTTTGTGTGCATTTGTCTCTTTCAAACAGGTGCCGGTCCTCACCTCTGCAGTGCTGCCGTCTCCTGTAGCGCTGCATGGTTCTAAGCTAAGTTTCCTTTCCTTTTTCTGTTCTCTCAGATTTGTCCTCAGGTTTGAAGTGTCTGTGTTGTGCAGCTGGTCTGCTCTGTCTCTAGACAGTTCAGGCTTCACCCACTAGTTAAATGGTGGAGGCTCACAGCGACATACTCAACACACAAGTTTCTGAACTCTGCATGAGGGTTTCTCCGACGAAGCGAGGGCCGTGAGGCACAGCTCCCCGTCCCCCGGTGACCCTGCTAGGTCCACCTTCTTAGGGAAACCCTCTGCAGAGGAGCTGACAGAGCCAGGAACTTGTGAGTTGTGTGTGTGTCCACTCAGGCATCATTCATGCTTGTTCTGTAGGCAGTTCCTGTCAGAAGGAGGAGGCGCAGCAGGAGCGTCGGGGGGCGGAAGACGGTGCCTCAGTGCCTCTCTCCTTCTGACATTGTTAAAGAAAACACAACAAATTTATAATTATGTAGATAATTACATGTAGATAATGTCCTCAAGTTCTGTATAACCACTTTTTCCTCTCTCTGTGTTTGTTTCTCGTTCGTTGTTGTGTGTGTTTGTGTGCATTTGTCTCTTTCAAACAGGTGCCGGTCCTCACCTCTGCAGTGCTGCCGTCTCCTGTAGCGCTGCATGGTTCTAAGCTAAGTTTCCTTTCCTTTTTCTGTTCTCTCAGATTTGTCCTCAGGTTTGAAGTGTCTGTGTTGTGCAGCTGGTCTGGTCTGTCTCTAGACAGTTCAGGCTTCACCCCCTAGTTAAATGGTGGAGGCTCACAGCGACATACTCAACACACAAGTTTCTGAACTCTGCATGAGGGTTTCTCCGACGAAGCGAGGGCCGTGAGGCACAGCTCCCCGTCCCCCGGTGACCCTGCTAGGTCCACCTTCTTAGGGAAACCCTCTGCAGAGGAGCTGACAGAGCCAGGAACTTGTGAGTTGTGTGTGTGTCCACTCAGGCATCATTCATGCTTGTTCTGTAGGCAGTTCCTGTCAGAAGGAGGAGGCGCAGCAGGAGCGTCGGGGGGCGGAAGACGGTGCCTCAGTGCCTCTCTCCTTCTGACATTGTTAAAGAAAACACAACAAATTTATAATTATGTAGATAATTACATGTAGATAATGTCCTCAAGTTCTGTATAACCACTTTGTCCTCTCTCTGTGTTTGTTTCTCGTTCGTTGTTGTGTGTGTTTGTGTGCATTTGTCTCTTTCAAACAGGTGCCGGTCCTCACCTCTGCAGTGCTGCCGTCTCCTGTAGCGCTGCATGGTTCTAAGCTAAGTTTCCTTTCCTTTTTCTGTTCTCTCAGATTTGTCCTCAGGTTTGAAGTGTCTGTGTTGTGCAGCTGGTCTGGTCTGTCTCTAGACAGTTCAGGCTTCACCCCCTAGTTAAATGGTGGAGGCTCACAGCGACATACTCAACACACAAGTTTCTGAACTCTGCATGAGGGTTTCTCCGACGAAGTGAGGGCCGTGAGGCACAGCTCCCCGTCCCCCGGTGACCCTGCTAGGTCCACCTTCTTAGGGAAACCCTCTGCAGAGGAGCTGACAGAGCCAGGAACTTGTGAGTTGTGTGTGTCCACTCAGGCATCATTCATGCTTGTTCTGTAGGCAGTTCCTGTCAGAAGGAGGAGGCGCAGCAGGAGCGTCGGGGGGCGGAAGACGGTGCCTCAGTGCCTCTCTCCTTCTGACATTGTTAAAGAAAACACAACAAATTTATAATTATGTAGATAATTACATGTAGATAATGTCCTCAAGTTCTGTATAACCACTTTGTCCTCTCTCTGTGTTTGTTTCTCGTTCGTTGTTGTGTGTGTTTGTGTGCATTTGTCTCTTTCAAACAGGTGCCGGTCCTCACCTCTGCAGTGCTGCCGTCTCCTGTAGCGCTGCATGGTTCTAAGCTAAGTTTCCTTTCCTTTTTCTGTTCTCTCAGATTTGTCCTCAGGTTTGAAGTGTCTGTGTTGTGCAGCTGGTCTGGTCTGTCTCTAGACAGTTCAGGCTTCACCCCCTAGTTAAATGGTGGAGGCTCACAGCGACATACTCAACACACAAGTTTCTGAACTCTGCATGAGGGTTTCTCCGACGAAGTGAGGGCCGTGAGGCACAGCTCCCCGTCCCCCGGTGACCCTGCTAGGTCCACCTTCTTAGGGAAACCCTCTGCAGAGGAGCTGACAGAGCCAGGAACTTGTGAGTTGTGTGTGTCCACTCAGGCATCATTCATGCTTGTTCTGTAGGCAGTTCCTGTCAGAAGGAGGAGGCGCAGCAGGAGCGTCGGGGGGCGGAAGACGGTGCCTCAGTGCCTCTCTCCTTCTGACATTGTTAAAGAAAACACAACAAATTTATAATTATGTAGATAATTACATGTAGATAATGTCCTCAAGTTCTGTATAACCACTTTGTCCTCTCTCTGTGTTTGTTTCTCGTTCGTTGTTGTGTGTGTTTGTGTGCATTTGTCTCTTTCAAACAGGTGCCGGTCCTCACCTCTGCAGTGCTGCCGTCTCCTGTAGCGCTGCATGGTTCTAAGCTAAGTTTCCTTTCCTTTTTCTGTTCTCTCAGATTTGTCCTCAGGTTTGAAGTGTCTGTGTTGTGCAGCTGGTCTGGTCTGTCTCTAGACAGTTCAGGCTTCACCCACTAGTTAAATGGTGGAGGCTCACAGCGACATACTCAACACACAAGTTTCTGAACTCTGCATGAGGGTTTCTCCGACGAAGCGAGGGCCGTGAGGCACAGCTCCCCGTCCCCCGGTGACCCTGCTAGGTCCACCTTCTTAGGGAAACCCTCTGCAGAGGAGCTGACAGAGCCAGGAACTTGTGAGTTGTGTGTGTCCACTCAGGCATCATTCATGCTTGTTCTGTAGGCAGTTCCTGTCAGAAGGAGGAGGCGCAGCAGGAGCGTCGGGGGGCGGAAGACGGTGCCTCAGTGCCTCTCTCTTTCTGACATTGTTAAAGAAAACACAACAAATTTATAATTATGTAGATAATTACATGTAGATAATGTCCTCAAGTTCTGTATAACCACTTTGTCCTCTCTCTGTGTTTGTTTCTCGTTCGTTGTTGTGTGTGTTTGTGTGCATTTGTCTCTTTCAAACAGGTGCCGGTCCTCACCTCTGCAGTGCTGCCGTCTCCTGTAGCGCTGCATGGTTCTAAGCTAAGTTTCCTTTCCTTTTTCTGTTCTCTCAGATTTGTCCTCAGGTTTGAAGTGTCTGTGTTGTGCAGCTGGTCTGGTCTGTCTCTAGACAGTTCAGGCTTCACCCCCTAGTTAAATGGTGGAGGCTCACAGCGACATACTCAACACACAAGTTTCTGAACTCTGCATGAGGGTTTCTCCGACGAAGCGAGGGCCGTGAGGCACAGCTCCCCGTCCCCCGGTGACCCTGCTAGGTCCACCTTCTTAGGGAAACCCTCTGCAGAGGAGCTGACAGAGCCAGGAACTTGTGAGTTGTGTGTGTGTCCACTCAGGCATCATTCATGCTTGTTCTGTAGGCAGTTCCTGTCAGAAGGAGGAGGCGCAGCAGGAGCGTCGGGGGGCGGAAGACGGTGCCTCAGTGCCTCTCTCCTTCTGACATTGTTAAAGAAAACACAACAAATTTATAATTATGTAGATAATTACATGTAGATAATGTCCTCAAGTTCTGTATAACCACTTTGTCCTCTCTCTGTGTTTGTTTCTCGTTCGTTGTTGTGTGTGTTTGTGTGCATTTGTCTCTTTCAAACAGGTGCCGGTCCTCACCTCTGCAGTGCTGCCGTCTCCTGTAGCGCTGCATGGTTCTAAGCTAAGTTTCCTTTCCTTTTTCTGTTCTCTCAGATTTGTCCTCAGGTTTGAAGTGTCTGTGTTGTGCAGCTGGTCTGGTCTGTCTCTAGACAGTTCAGGCTTCACCCACTAGTTAAATGGTGGAGGCTCACAGCGACATACTCAACACACAAGTTTCTGAACTCTGCATGAGGGTTTCTCCGACGAAGCGAGGGCCGTGAGGCACAGCTCCCCGTCCCCCGGTGACCCTGCTAGGTCCACCTTCTTAGGGAAACCCTCTGCAGAGGAGCTGACAGAGCCAGGAACTTGTGAGTTGTGTGTGTGTCCACTCAGGCATCATTCATGCTTGTTCTGTAGGCAGTTCCTGTCAGAAGGAGGAGGCGCAGCAGGAGCGTCGGGGGGCGGAAGACGGTGCCTCAGTGCCTCTCTCCTTCTGACATTGTTAAAGAAAACACAACAAATTTATAATTATGTAGATAATTACATGTAGATAATGTCCTCAAGTTCTGTATAACCACTTTGTCCTCTCTCTGTGTTTGTTTCTCGTTCGTTGTTGTGTGTGTTTGTGTGCATTTGTCTCTTTCAAACAGGTGCCGGTCCTCACCTCTGCAGTGCTGCCGTCTCCTGTAGCGCTGCATGGTTCTAAGCTAAGTTTCCTTTCCTTTTTCTGTTCTCTCAGATTTGTCCTCAGGTTTGAAGTGTCTGTGTTGTGCAGCTGGTCTGGTCTGTCTCTAGACAGTTCAGGCTTCACCCCCTAGTTAAATGGTGGAGGCTCACAGCGACATACTCAACACACAAGTTTCTGAACTCTGCATGAGGGTTTCTCCGACGAAGTGAGGGCCGTGAGGCACAGCTCCCCGTCCCCCGGTGACCCTGCTAGGTCCACCTTCTTAGGGAAACCCTCTGCAGAGGAGCTGACAGAGCCAGGAACTTGTGAGTTGTGTGTGTCCACTCAGGCATCATTCATGCTTGTTCTGTAGGCAGTTCCTGTCAGAAGGAGGAGGCGCAGCAGGAGCGTCGGGGGGCGGAAGACGGTGCCTCAGTGCCTCTCTCCTTCTGACATTGTTAAAGAAAACACAACAAATTTATAATTATGTAGATAATTACATGTAGATAATGTCCTCAAGTTCTGTATAACCACTTTTTCCTCTCTCTGTGTTTGTTTCTCGTTCGTTGTTGTGTGTGTTTGTGTGCATTTGTCTCTTTCAAACAGGTGCCGGTCCTCACCTCTGCAGTGCTGCCGTCTCCTGTAGCGCTGCATGGTTCTAAGCTAAGTTTCCTTTCCTTTTTCTGTTCTCTCAGATTTGTCCTCAGGTTTGAAGTGTCTGTGTTGTGCAGCTGGTCTGGTCTGTCTCTAGACAGTTCAGGCTTCACCCCCTAGTTAAATGGTGGAGGCTCACAGCGACATACTCAACACACAAGTTTCTGAACTCTGCATGAGGGTTTCTCCGACGAAGCGAGGGCCGTGAGGCACAGCTCCCCGTCCCCCGGTGACCCTGCTAGGTCCACCTTCTTAGGGAAACCCTCTGCAGAGGAGCTGACAGAGCCAGGAACTTGTGAGTTGTGTGTGTGTCCACTCAGGCATCATTCATGCTTGTTCTGTAGGCAGTTCCTGTCAGAAGGAGGAGGCGCAGCAGGAGCGTCGGGGGGCGGAAGACGGTGCCTCAGTGCCTCTCTCCTTCTGACATTGTTAAAGAAAACACAACAAATTTATAATTATGTAGATAATTACATGTAGATAATGTCCTCAAGTTCTGTATAACCACTTTTTCCTCTCTCTGTGTTTGTTTCTCGTTCGTTGTTGTGTGTGTTTGTGTGCATTTGTCTCTTTCAAACAGGTGCCGGTCCTCACCTCTGCAGTGCTGCCGTCTCCTGTAGCGCTGCATGGTTCTAAGCTAAGTTTCCTTTCCTTTTTCTGTTCTCTCAGATTTGTCCTCAGGTTTGAAGTGTCTGTGTTGTGCAGCTGGTCTGGTCTGTCTCTAGACAGTTCAGGCTTCACCCCCTAGTTAAATGGTGGAGGCTCACAGCGACATACTCAACACACAAGTTTCTGAACTCTGCATGAGGGTTTCTCCGACGAAGCGAGGGCCGTGAGGCACAGCTCCCCGTCCCCCGGTGACCCTGCTAGGTCCACCTTCTTAGGGAAACCCTCTGCAGAGGAGCTGACAGAGCCAGGAACTTGTGAGTTGTGTGTGTGTCCACTCAGGCATCATTCATGCTTGTTCTGTAGGCAGTTCCTGTCAGAAGGAGGAGGCGCAGCAGGAGCGTCGGGGGGCGGAAGACGGTGCCTCAGTGCCTCTCTCCTTCTGACATTGTTAAAGAAAACACAACAAATTTATAATTATGTAGATAATTACATGTAGATAATGTCCTCAAGTTCTGTATAACCACTTTGTCCTCTCTCTGTGTTTGTTTCTCGTTCGTTGTTGTGTGTGTTTGTGTGCATTTGTCTCTTTCAAACAGGTGCCGGTCCTCACCTCTGCAGTGCTGCCGTCTCCTGTAGCGCTGCATGGTTCTAAGCTAAGTTTCCTTTCCTTTTTCTGTTCTCTCAGATTTGTCCTCAGGTTTGAAGTGTCTGTGTTGTGCAGCTGGTCTGCTCTGTCTCTAGACAGTTCAGGCTTCACCCCCTAGTTAAATGGTGGAGGCTCACAGCGACATACTCAACACACAAGTTTCTGAACTCTGCATGAGGGTTTCTCCGACGAAGCGAGGGCCGTGAGGCACAGCTCCCCGTCCCCCGGTGACCCTGCTAGGTCCACCTTCTTAGGGAAACCCTCTGCAGAGGAGCTGACAGAGCCAGGAACTTGTGAGTTGTGTGTGTGTCCACTCAGGCATCATTCATGCTTGTTCTGTAGGCAGATCCTGTCAGAAGGAGGAGGCGCAGCAGGAGCGTCGGGGGGCGGAAGACGGTGCCTCAGTGCCTCTCTCCTTCTGACATTGTTAAAGAAAACACAACAAATTTATAATTATGTAGATAATTACATGTAGATAATGTCCTCAAGTTCTGTATAACCACTTTGTCCTCTCTCTGTGTTTGTTTCTCGTTCGTTGTTGTGTGTGTTTGTGTGCATTTGTCTCTTTCAAACAGGTGCCGGTCCTCACCTCTGCAGTGCTGCCGTCTCCTGTAGCGCTGCATGGTTCTAAGCTAAGTTTCCTTTCCTTTTTCTGTTCTCTCAGATTTGTCCTCAGGTTTGAAGTGTCTGTGTTGTGCAGCTGGTCTGGTCTGTCTCTAGACAGTTCAGGCTTCACCCCCTAGTTAAATGGTGGAGGCTCACAGCGACATACTCAACACACAAGTTTCTGAACTCTGCATGAGGGTTTCTCCGACGAAGTGAGGGCCGTGAGGCACAGCTCCCCGTCCCCCGGTGACCCTGCTAGGTCCACCTTCTTAGGGAAACCCTCTGCAGAGGAGCTGACAGAGCCAGGAACTTGTGAGTTGTGTGTGTCCACTCAGGCATCATTCATGCTTGTTCTGTAGGCAGTTCCTGTCAGAAGGAGGAGGCGCAGCAGGAGCGTCGGGGGGCGGAAGACGGTGCCTCAGTGCCTCTCTCCTTCTGACATTGTTAAAGAAAACACAACAAATTTATAATTATGTAGATAATTACATGTAGATAATGTCCTCAAGTTCTGTATAACCACTTTGTCCTCTCTCTGTGTTTGTTTCTCGTTCGTTGTTGTGTGTGTTTGTGTGCATTTGTCTCTTTCAAACAGGTGCCGGTCCTCACCTCTGCAGTGCTGCCGTCTCCTGTAGCGCTGCATGGTTCTAAGCTAAGTTTCCTTTCCTTTTTCTGTTCTCTCAGATTTGTCCTCAGGTTTGAAGTGTCTGTGTTGTGCAGCTGGTCTGCTCTGTCTCTAGACAGTTCAGGCTTCACCCACTAGTTAAATGGTGGAGGCTCACAGCGACATACTCAACACACAAGTTTCTGAACTCTGCATGAGGGTTTCTCCGACGAAGCGAGGGCCGTGAGGCACAGCTCCCCGTCCCCCGGTGACCCTGCTAGGTCCACCTTCTTAGGGAAACCCTCTGCAGAGGAGCTGACAGAGCCAGGAACTTGTGAGTTGTGTGTGTGTCCACTCAGGCATCATTCATGCTTGTTCTGTAGGCAGTTCCTGTCAGAAGGAGGAGGCGCAGCAGGAGCGTCGGGGGGCGGAAGACGGTGCCTCAGTGCCTCTCTCCTTCTGACATTGTTAAAGAAAACACAACAAATTTATAATTATGTAGATAATTACATGTAGATAATGTCCTCAAGTTCTGTATAACCACTTTGTCCTCTCTCTGTGTTTGTTTCTCGTTCGTTGTTGTGTGTGTTTGTGTGCATTTGTCTCTTTCAAACAGGTGCCGGTCCTCACCTCTGCAGTGCTGCCGTCTCCTGTAGCGCTGCATGGTTCTAAGCTAAGTTTCCTTTCCTTTTTCTGTTCTCTCAGATTTGTCCTCAGGTTTGAAGTGTCTGTGTTGTGCAGCTGGTCTGCTCTGTCTCTAGACAGTTCAGGCTTCACCCACTAGTTAAATGGTGGAGGCTCACAGCGACATACTCAACACACAAGTTTCTGAACTCTGCATGAGGGTTTCTCCGACGAAGTGAGGGCCGTGAGGCACAGCTCCCCGTCCCCCGGTGACCCTGCTAGGTCCACCTTCTTAGGGAAACCCTCTGCAGAGGAGCTGACAGAGCCAGGAACTTGTGAGTTGTGTGTGTCCACTCAGGCATCATTCATGCTTGTTCTGTAGGCAGTTCCTGTCAGAAGGAGGAGGCGCAGCAGGAGCGTCGGGGGGCGGAAGACGGTGCCTCAGTGCCTCTCTCCTTCTGACATTGTTAAAGAAAACACAACAAATTTATAATTATGTAGATAATTACATGTAGATAATGTCCTCAAGTTCTGTATAACCACTTTGTCCTCTCTCTGTGTTTGTTTCTCGTTCGTTGTTGTGTGTGTTTGTGTGCATTTGTCTCTTTCAAACAGGTGCCGGTCCTCACCTCTGCAGTGCTGCCGTCTCCTGTAGCGCTGCATGGTTCTAAGCTAAGTTTCCTTTCCTTTTTCTGTTCTCTCAGATTTGTCCTCAGGTTTGAAGTGTCTGTGTTGTGCAGCTGGTCTGGTCTGTCTCTAGACAGTTCAGGCTTCACCCCCTAGTTAAATGGTGGAGGCTCACAGCGACATACTCAACACACAAGTTTCTGAACTCTGCATGAGGGTTTCTCCGACGAAGTGAGGGCCGTGAGGCACAGCTCCCCGTCCCCCGGTGACCCTGCTAGGTCCACCTTCTTAGGGAAACCCTCTGCAGAGGAGCTGACAGAGCCAGGAACTTGTGAGTTGTGTGTGTCCACTCAGGCATCATTCATGCTTGTTCTGTAGGCAGTTCCTGTCAGAAGGAGGAGGCGCAGCAGGAGCGTCGGGGGGCGGAAGACGGTGCCTCAGTGCCTCTCTCCTTCTGACATTGTTAAAGAAAACACAACAAATTTATAATTATGTAGATAATTACATGTAGATAATGTCCTCAAGTTCTGTATAACCACTTTGTCCTCTCTCTGTGTTTGTTTCTCGTTCGTTGTTGTGTGTGTTTGTGTGCATTTGTCTCTTTCAAACAGGTGCCGGTCCTCACCTCTGCAGTGCTGCCGTCTCCTGTAGCGCTGCATGGTTCTAAGCTAAGTTTCCTTTCCTTTTTCTGTTCTCTCAGATTTGTCCTCAGGTTTGAAGTGTCTGTGTTGTGCAGCTGGTCTGGTCTGTCTCTAGACAGTTCAGGCTTCACCCCCTAGTTAAATGGTGGAGGCTCACAGCGACATACTCAACACACAAGTTTCTGAACTCTGCATGAGGGTTTCTCCGACGAAGCGAGGGCCGTGAGGCACAGCTCCCCGTCCCCCGGTGACCCTGCTAGGTCCACCTTCTTAGGGAAACCCTCTGCAGAGGAGCTGACAGAGCCAGGAACTTGTGAGTTGTGTGTGTGTCCACTCAGGCATCATTCATGCTTGTTCTGTAGGCAGTTCCTGTCAGAAGGAGGAGGCGCAGCAGGAGCGTCGGGGGGCGGAAGACGGTGCCTCAGTGCCTCTCTCCTTCTGACATTGTTAAAGAAAACACAACAAATTTATAATTATGTAGATAATTACATGTAGATAATGTCCTCAAGTTCTGTATAACCACTTTGTCCTCTCTCTGTGTTTGTTTCTCGTTCGTTGTTGTGTGTGTTTGTGTGCATTTGTCTCTTTCAAACAGGTGCCGGTCCTCACCTCTGCAGTGCTGCCGTCTCCTGTAGCGCTGCATGGTTCTAAGCTAAGTTTCCTTTCCTTTTTCTGTTCTCTCAGATTTGTCCTCAGGTTTGAAGTGTCTGTGTTGTGCAGCTGGTCTGCTCTGTCTCTAGACAGTTCAGGCTTCACCCACTAGTTAAATGGTGGAGGCTCACAGCGACATACTCAACACACAAGTTTCTGAACTCTGCATGAGGGTTTCTCCGACGAAGCGAGGGCCGTGAGGCACAGCTCCCCGTCCCCCGGTGACCCTGCTAGGTCCACCTTCTTAGGGAAACCCTCTGCAGAGGAGCTGACAGAGCCAGGAACTTGTGAGTTGTGTGTGTCCACTCAGGCATCATTCATGCTTGTTCTGTAGGCAGTTCCTGTCAGAAGGAGGAGGCGCAGCAGGAGCGTCGGGGGGCGGAAGACGGTGCCTCAGTGCCTCTCTCCTTCTGACATTGTTAAAGAAAACACAACAAATTTATAATTATGTAGATAATTACATGTAGATAATGTCCTCAAGTTCTGTATAACCACTTTGTCCTCTCTCTGTGTTTGTTTCTCGTTCGTTGTTGTGTGTGTTTGTGTGCATTTGTCTCTTTCAAACAGGTGCCGGTCCTCACCTCTGCAGTGCTGCCGTCTCCTGTAGCGCTGCATGGTTCTAAGCTAAGTTTCCTTTCCTTTTTCTGTTCTCTCAGATTTGTCCTCAGGTTTGAAGTGTCTGTGTTGTGCAGCTGGTCTGGTCTGTCTCTAGACAGTTCAGGCTTCACCCACTAGTTAAATGGTGGAGGCTCACAGCGACATACTCAACACACAAGTTTCTGAACTCTGCATGAGGGTTTCTCCGACGAAGCGAGGGCCGTGAGGCACAGCTCCCCGTCCCCCGGTGACCCTGCTAGGTCCACCTTCTTAGGGAAACCCTCTGCAGAGGAGCTGACAGAGCCAGGAACTTGTGAGTTGTGTGTGTGTCCACTCAGGCATCATTCATGCTTGTTCTGTAGGCAGTTCCTGTCAGAAGGAGGAGGCGCAGCAGGAGCGTCGGGGGGCGGAAGACGGTGCCTCAGTGCCTCTCTCCTTCTGACATTGTTAAAGAAAACACAACAAATTTATAATTATGTAGATAATTACATGTAGATAATGTCCTCAAGTTCTGTATAACCACTTTTTCCTCTCTCTGTGTTTGTTTCTCGTTCGTTGTTGTGTGTGTTTGTGTGCATTTGTCTCTTTCAAACAGGTGCCGGTCCTCACCTCTGCAGTGCTGCCGTCTCCTGTAGCGCTGCATGGTTCTAAGCTAAGTTTCCTTTCCTTTTTCTGTTCTCTCAGATTTGTCCTCAGGTTTGAAGTGTCTGTGTTGTGCAGCTGGTCTGGTCTGTCTCTAGACAGTTCAGGCTTCACCCCCTAGTTAAATGGTGGAGGCTCACAGCGACATACTCAACACACAAGTTTCTGAACTCTGCATGAGGGTTTCTCCGACGAAGCGAGGGCCGTGAGGCACAGCTCCCCGTCCCCCGGTGACCCTGCTAGGTCCACCTTCTTAGGGAAACCCTCTGCAGAGGAGCTGACAGAGCCAGGAACTTGTGAGTTGTGTGTGTGTCCACTCAGGCATCATTCATGCTTGTTCTGTAGGCAGTTCCTGTCAGAAGGAGGAGGCGCAGCAGGAGCGTCGGGGGGCGGAAGACGGTGCCTCAGTGCCTCTCTCCTTCTGACATTGTTAAAGAAAACACAACAAATTTATAATTATGTAGATAATTACATGTAGATAATGTCCTCAAGTTCTGTATAACCACTTTGTCCTCTCTCTGTGTTTGTTTCTCGTTCGTTGTTGTGTGTGTTTGTGTGCATTTGTCTCTTTCAAACAGGTGCCGGTCCTCACCTCTGCAGTGCTGCCGTCTCCTGTAGCGCTGCATGGTTCTAAGCTAAGTTTCCTTTCCTTTTTCTGTTCTCTCAGATTTGTCCTCAGGTTTGAAGTGTCTGTGTTGTGCAGCTGGTCTGGTCTGTCTCTAGACAGTTCAGGCTTCACCCCCTAGTTAAATGGTGGAGGCTCACAGCGACATACTCAACACACAAGTTTCTGAACTCTGCATGAGGGTTTCTCCGACGAAGCGAGGGCCGTGAGGCACAGCTCCCCGTCCCCCGGTGACCCTGCTAGGTCCACCTTCTTAGGGAAACCCTCTGCAGAGGAGCTGACAGAGCCAGGAACTTGTGAGTTGTGTGTGTGTCCACTCAGGCATCATTCATGCTTGTTCTGTAGGCAGATCCTGTCAGAAGGAGGAGGCGCAGCAGGAGCGTCGGGGGGCGGAAGACGGTGCCTCAGTGCCTCTCTCCTTCTGACATTGTTAAAGAAAACACAACAAATTTATAATTATGTAGATAATTACATGTAGATAATGTCCTCAAGTTCTGTATAACCACTTTGTCCTCTCTCTGTGTTTGTTTCTCGTTCGTTGTTGTGTGTGTTTGTGTGCATTTGTCTCTTTCAAACAGGTGCCGGTCCTCACCTCTGCAGTGCTGCCGTCTCCTGTAGCGCTGCATGGTTCTAAGCTAAGTTTCCTTTCCTTTTTCTGTTCTCTCAGATTTGTCCTCAGGTTTGAAGTGTCTGTGTTGTGCAGCTGGTCTGGTCTGTCTCTAGACAGTTCAGGCTTCACCCCCTAGTTAAATGGTGGAGGCTCACAGCGACATACTCAACACACAAGTTTCTGAACTCTGCATGAGGGTTTCTCCGACGAAGCGAGGGCCGTGAGGCACAGCTCCCCGTCCCCCGGTGACCCTGCTAGGTCCACCTTCTTAGGGAAACCCTCTGCAGAGGAGCTGACAGAGCCAGGAACTTGTGAGTTGTGTGTGTGTCCACTCAGGCATCATTCATGCTTGTTCTGTAGGCAGATCCTGTCAGAAGGAGGAGGCGCAGCAGGAGCGTCGGGGGGCGGAAGACGGTGCCTCAGTGCCTCTCTCCTTCTGACATTGTTAAAGAAAACACAACAAATTTATAATTATGTAGATAATTACATGTAGATAATGTCCTCAAGTTCTGTATAACCACTTTGTCCTCTCTCTGTGTTTGTTTCTCGTTCGTTGTTGTGTGTGTTTGTGTGCATTTGTCTCTTTCAAACAGGTGCCGGTCCTCACCTCTGCAGTGCTGCCGTCTCCTGTAGCGCTGCATGGTTCTAAGCTAAGTTTCCTTTCCTTTTTCTGTTCTCTCAGATTTGTCCTCAGGTTTGAAGTGTCTGTGTTGTGCAGCTGGTCTGGTCTGTCTCTAGACAGTTCAGGCTTCACCCCCTAGTTAAATGGTGGAGGCTCACAGCGACATACTCAACACACAAGTTTCTGAACTCTGCATGAGGGTTTCTCCGACGAAGTGAGGGCCGTGAGGCACAGCTCCCCATCCCCCGGTGACCCTGCTAGGTCCACCTTCTTAGGGAAACCCTCTGCAGAGGAGCTGACAGAGCCAGGAACTTGTGAGTTGTGTGTGTCCACTCAGGCATCATTCATGCTTGTTCTGTAGGCAGTTCCTATCAGAAGGAGGAGGCGCAGCAGGAGCGTCGGGGGGCGGAAGACGGTGCCTCAGTGCCTCTCTCCTTCTGACATTGTTAAAGAAAACACAACAAATTTATAATTATGTAGATAATTACATGTAGATAATGTCCTCAAGTTCTGTATAACCACTTTGTCCTCTCTCTGTGTTTGTTTCTCGTTCGTTGTTGTGTGTGTTTGTGTGCATTTGTCTCTTTCAAACAGGTGCCGGTCCTCACCTCTGCAGTGCTGCCGTCTCCTGTAGCGCTGCATGGTTCTAAGCTAAGTTTCCTTTCCTTTTTCTGTTCTCTCAGATTTGTCCTCAGGTTTGAAGTGTCTGTGTTGTGCAGCTGGTCTGGTCTGTCTCTAGACAGTTCAGGCTTCACCCACTAGTTAAATGGTGGAGGCTCACAGCGACATACTCAACACACAAGTTTCTGAACTCTGCATGAGGGTTTCTCCGACGAAGCGAGGGCCGTGAGGCACAGCTCCCCGTCCCCCGGTGACCCTGCTAGGTCCACCTTCTTAGGGAAACCCTCTGCAGAGGAGCTGACAGAGCCAGGAACTTGTGAGTTGTGTGTGTGTCCACTCAGGCATCATTCATGCTTGTTCTGTAGGCAGTTCCTGTCAGAAGGAGGAGGCGCAGCAGGAGCGTCGGGGGGCGGAAGACGGTGCCTCAGTGCCTCTCTCCTTCTGACATTGTTAAAGAAAACACAACAAATTTATAATTATGTAGATAATTACATGTAGATAATGTCCTCAAGTTCTGTATAACCACTTTTTCCTCTCTCTGTGTTTGTTTCTCGTTCGTTGTTGTGTGTGTTTGTGTGCATTTGTCTCTTTCAAACAGGTGCCGGTCCTCACCTCTGCAGTGCTGCCGTCTCCTGTAGCGCTGCATGGTTCTAAGCTAAGTTTCCTTTCCTTTTTCTGTTCTCTCAGATTTGTCCTCAGGTTTGAAGTGTCTGTGTTGTGCAGCTGGTCTGGTCTGTCTCTAGACAGTTCAGGCTTCACCCCCTAGTTAAATGGTGGAGGCTCACAGCGACATACTCAACACACAAGTTTCTGAACTCTGCATGAGGGTTTCTCCGACGAAGTGAGGGCCGTGAGGCACAGCTCCCCGTCCCCCGGTGACCCTGCTAGGTCCACCTTCTTAGGGAAACCCTCTGCAGAGGAGCTGACAGAGCCAGGAACTTGTGAGTTGTGTGTGTCCACTCAGGCATCATTCATGCTTGTTCTGTAGGCAGTTCCTGTCAGAAGGAGGAGGCGCAGCAGGAGCGTCGGGGGGCGGAAGACGGTGCCTCAGTGCCTCTCTCCTTCTGACATTGTTAAAGAAAACACAACAAATTTATAATTATGTAGATAATTACATGTAGATAATGTCCTCAAGTTCTGTATAACCACTTTTTCCTCTCTCTGTGTTTGTTTCTCGTTCGTTGTTGTGTGTGTTTGTGTGCATTTGTCTCTTTCAAACAGGTGCCGGTCCTCACCTCTGCAGTGCTGCCGTCTCCTGTAGCGCTGCATGGTTCTAAGCTAAGTTTCCTTTCCTTTTTCTGTTCTCTCAGATTTGTCCTCAGGTTTGAAGTGTCTGTGTTGTGCAGCTGGTCTGGTCTGTCTCTAGACAGTTCAGGCTTCACCCACTAGTTAAATGGTGGAGGCTCACAGCGACATACTCAACACACAAGTTTCTGAACTCTGCATGAGGGTTTCTCCGACGAAGTGAGGGCCGTGAGGCACAGCTCCCCGTCCCCCGGTGACCCTGCTAGGTCCACCTTCTTAGGGAAACCCTCTGCAGAGGAGCTGACAGAGCCAGGAACTTGTGAGTTGTGTGTGTCCACTCAGGCATCATTCATGCTCGTTCTGTAGGCAGTTCCTGTCAGAAGGAGGAGGCGCAGCAGGAGCGTCGGGGGGCGGAAGACGGTGCCTCAGTGCCTCTCTCCTTCTGACATTGTTAAAGAAAACACAACAAATTTATAATTATGTAGATAATTACATGTAGATAATGTCCTCAAGTTCTGTATAACCACTTTGTCCTCTCTCTGTGTTTGTTTCTCGTTCGTTGTTGTGTGTGTTTGTGTGCATTTGTCTCTTTCAAACAGGTGCCGGTCCTCACCTCTGCAGTGCTGCCGTCTCCTGTAGCGCTGCATGGTTCTAAGCTAAGTTTCCTTTCCTTTTTCTGTTCTCTCAGATTTGTCCTCAGGTTTGAAGTGTCTGTGTTGTGCAGCTGGTCTGGTCTGTCTCTAGACAGTTCAGGCTTCACCCACTAGTTAAATGGTGGAGGCTCACAGCGACATACTCAACACACAAGTTTCTGAACTCTGCATGAGGGTTTCTCCGACGAAGCGAGGGCCGTGAGGCACAGCTCCCCGTCCCCCGGTGACCCTGCTAGGTCCACCTTCTTAGGGAAACCCTCTGCAGAGGAGCTGACAGAGCCAGGAACTTGTGAGTTGTGTGTGTCCACTCAGGCATCATTCATGCTTGTTCTGTAGGCAGTTCCTGTCAGAAGGAGGAGGCGCAGCAGGAGCGTCGGGGGGCGGAAGACGGTGCCTCAGTGCCTCTCTCCTTCTGACATTGTTAAAGAAAACACAACAAATTTATAATTATGTAGATAATTACATGTAGATAATGTCCTCAAGTTCTGTATAACCACTTTGTCCTCTCTCTGTGTTTGTTTCTCGTTCGTTGTTGTGTGTGTTTGTGTGCATTTGTCTCTTTCAAACAGGTGCCGGTCCTCACCTCTGCAGTGCTGCCGTCTCCTGTAGCGCTGCATGGTTCTAAGCTAAGTTTCCTTTCCTTTTTCTGTTCTCTCAGATTTGTCCTCAGGTTTGAAGTGTCTGTGTTGTGCAGCTGGTCTGGTCTGTCTCTAGACAGTTCAGGCTTCACCCACTAGTTAAATGGTGGAGGCTCACAGCGACATACTCAACACACAAGTTTCTGAACTCTGCATGAGGGTTTCTCCGACGAAGCGAGGGCCGTGAGGCACAGCTCCCCGTCCCCCGGTGACCCTGCTAGGTCCACCTTCTTAGGGAAACCCTCTGCAGAGGAGCTGACAGAGCCAGGAACTTGTGAGTTGTGTGTGTCCACTCAGGCATCATTCATGCTTGTTCTGTAGGCAGTTCCTGTCAGAAGGAGGAGGCGCAGCAGGAGCGTCGGGGGGCGGAAGACGGTGCCTCAGTCCCTCTCTCCTTTTGACATTGTTAAAGAAAACACAACAAATTTATAATTATGTAGATAATTACATGTAGATAATGTCCTCAAGTTCTGTATAACCACTTTGTCCTCTCTCTGTGTTTGTTTCTCGTTCGTTGTTGTGTGTGTTTGTGTGCATTTGTCTCTTTCAAACAGGTGCCGGTCCTCACCTCTGCAGTGCTGCCGTCTCCTGTAGCGCTGCATGGTTCTAAGCTAAGTTTCCTTTCCTTTTTCTGTTCTCTCAGATTTGTCCTCAGGTTTGAAGTGTCTGTGTTGTGCAGCTGGTCTGGTCTGGTCTGTCTCTAGACAGTTCAGGCTTCACCCCCTAGTTAAATGGTGGAGGCTCACAGCGACATACTCAACACACAAGTTTCTGAACTCTGCATGAGGGTTTCGCCGACGAAGTGAGGGCCGTGAGGCACAGCTCCCCGTCCCCCGGTGACCCTGCTAGGTCCACCTTCTTAGGGAAACCCTCTGCAGAGGAGCTGACAGAGCCAGGAACTTGTGAGTTGTGTGTGTCCACTCAGGCATCATTCATGCTTGTTCTGTAGGCAGTTCCTGTCAGAAGGAGGAGGCGCAGCAGGAGCGTCGGGGGGCGGAAGACGGTGCCTCAGTGCCTCTCTCCTTCTGACATTGTTAAAGAAAACACAACAAATTTATAATTATGTAGATAATTACATGTAGATAATGTCCTCAAGTTCTGTATAACCACTTTGTCCTCTCTCTGTGTTTGTTTCTCGTTCGTTGTTGTGTGTGTTTGTGTGCATTTGTCTCTTTCAAACAGGTGCCGGTCCTCACCTCTGCAGTGCTGCCGTCTCCTGTAGCGCTGCATGGTTCTAAGCTAAGTTTCCTTTCCTTTTTCTGTTCTCTCAGATTTGTCCTCAGGTTTGAAGTGTCTGTGTTGTGCAGCTGGTCTGGTCTGTCTCTAGACAGTTCAGGCTTCACCCACTAGTTAAATGGTGGAGGCTCACAGCGACATACTCAACACACAAGTTTCTGAACTCTGCATGAGGGTTTCTCCGACGAAGTGAGGGCCGTGAGGCACAGCTCCCCGTCCCCCGGTGACCCTGCTAGGTCCACCTTCTTAGGGAAACCCTCTGCAGAGGAGCTGACAGAGCCAGGAACTTGTGAGTTGTGTGTGTCCACTCAGGCATCATTCATGCTTGTTCTGTAGGCAGTTCCTGTCAGAAGGAGGAGGCGCAGCAGGAGCGTCGGGGGGCGGAAGACGGTGCCTCAGTGCCTCTCTCCTTCTGACATTGTTAAAGAAAACACAACAAATTTATAATTATGTAGATAATTACATGTAGATAATGTCCTCAAGTTCTGTATAACCACTTTGTCCTCTCTCTGTGTTTGTTTCTCGTTCGTTGTTGTGTGTGTTTGTGTGCATTTGTCTCTTTCAAACAGGTGCCGGTCCTCACCTCTGCAGTGCTGCCGTCTCCTGTAGCGCTGCATGGTTCTAAGCTAAGTTTCCTTTCCTTTTTCTGTTCTCTCAGATTTGTCCTCAGGTTTGAAGTGTCTGTGTTGTGCAGCTGGTCTGCTCTGTCTCTAGACAGTTCAGGCTTCACCCACTAGTTAAATGGTGGAGGCTCACAGCGACATACTCAACACACAAGTTTCTGAACTCTGCATGAGGGTTTCTCCGACGAAGTGAGGGCCGTGAGGCACAGCTCCCCGTCCCCCGGTGACCCTGCTAGGTCCACCTTCTTAGGGAAACCCTCTGCAGAGGAGCTGACAGAGCCAGGAACTTGTGAGTTGTGTGTGTCCACTCAGGCATCATTCATGCTTGTTCTGTAGGCAGTTCCTGTCAGAAGGAGGAGGCGCAGCAGGAGCGTCGGGGGGCGGAAGACGGTGCCTCAGTGCCTCTCTCCTTCTGACATTGTTAAAGAAAACACAACAAATTTATAATTATGTAGATAATTACATGTAGATAATGTCCTCAAGTTCTGTATAACCACTTTGTCCTCTCTCTGTGTTTGTTTCTCGTTCGTTGTTGTGTGTGTTTGTGTGCATTTGTCTCTTTCAAACAGGTGCCGGTCCTCACCTCTGCAGTGCTGCCGTCTCCTGTAGCGCTGCATGGTTCTAAGCTAAGTTTCCTTTCCTTTTTCTGTTCTCTCAGATTTGTCCTCAGGTTTGAAGTGTCTGTGTTGTGCAGCTGGTCTGGTCTGTCTCTAGACAGTTCAGGCTTCACCCACTAGTTAAATGGTGGAGGCTCACAGCGACATACTCAACACACAAGTTTCTGAACTCTGCATGAGGGTTTCTCCGACGAAGTGAGGGCCGTGAGGCACAGCTCCCCGTCCCCCGGTGACCCTGCTAGGTCCACCTTCTTAGGGAAACCCTCTGCAGAGGAGCTGACAGAGCCAGGAACTTGTGAGTTGTGTGTGTCCACTCAGGCATCATTCATGCTTGTTCTGTAGGCAGTTCCTGTCAGAAGGAGGAGGCGCAGCAGGAGCGTCGGGGGGCGGAAGACGGTGCCTCAGTGCCTCTCTCCTTCTGACATTGTTAAAGAAAACACAACAAATGTATAATTATGTAGATAATTACATGTAGATAATGTCCTCAAGTTCTGTATAACCACTTTGTCCTCTCTCTGTGTTTGTTTCTCGTTCGTTGTTGTGTGTGTTTGTGTGCATTTGTCTCTTTCAAACAGGTGCCGGTCCTCACCTCTGCAGTGCTGCCGTCTCCTGTAGCGCTGCATGGTTCTAAGCTAAGTTTCCTTTCCTTTTTCTGTTCTCTCAGATTTGTCCTCAGGTTTGAAGTGTCTGTGTTGTGCAGCTGGTCTGGTCTGTCTCTAGACAGTTCAGGCTTCACCCACTAGTTAAATGGTGGAGGCTCACAGCGACATACTCAACACACAAGTTTCTGAACTCTGCATGAGGGTTTCTCCGACGAAGCGAGGGCCGTGAGGCACAGCTCCCCGTCCCCCGGTGACCCTGCTAGGTCCACCTTCTTAGGGAAACCCTCTGCAGAGGAGCTGACAGAGCCAGGAACTTGTGAGTTGTGTGTGTGTCCACTCAGGCATCATTCATGCTTGTTCTGTAGGCAGTTCCTGTCAGAAGGAGGAGGCGCAGCAGGAGCGTCGGGGGGCGGAAGACGGTGCCTCAGTGCCTCTCTCCTTCTGACATTGTTAAAGAAAACACAACAAATTTATAATTATGTAGATAATTACATGTAGATAATGTCCTCAAGTTCTGTATAACCACTTTTTCCTCTCTCTGTGTTTGTTTCTCGTTCGTTGTTGTGTGTGTTTGTGTGCATTTGTCTCTTTCAAACAGGTGCCGGTCCTCACCTCTGCAGTGCTGCCGTCTCCTGTAGCGCTGCATGGTTCTAAGCTAAGTTTCCTTTCCTTTTTCTGTTCTCTCAGATTTGTCCTCAGGTTTGAAGTGTCTGTGTTGTGCAGCTGGTCTGGTCTGTCTCTAGACAGTTCAGGCTTCACCCCCTAGTTAAATGGTGGAGGCTCACAGCGACATACTCAACACACAAGTTTCTGAACTCTGCATGAGGGTTTCTCCGACGAAGTGAGGGCCGTGAGGCACAGCTCCCCGTCCCCCGGTGACCCTGCTAGGTCCACCTTCTTAGGGAAACCCTCTGCAGAGGAGCTGACAGAGCCAGGAACTTGTGAGTTGTGTGTGTCCACTCAGGCATCATTCATGCTTGTTCTGTAGGCAGTTCCTGTCAGAAGGAGGAGGCGCAGCAGGAGCGTCGGGGGGCGGAAGACGGTGCCTCAGTGCCTCTCTCCTTCTGACATTGTTAAAGAAAACACAACAAATTTATAATTATGTAGATAATTACATGTAGATAATGTCCTCAAGTTCTGTATAACCACTTTTTCCTCTCTCTGTGTTTGTTTCTCGTTCGTTGTTGTGTGTGTTTGTGTGCATTTGTCTCTTTCAAACAGGTGCCGGTCCTCACCTCTGCAGTGCTGCCGTCTCCTGTAGCGCTGCATGGTTCTAAGCTAAGTTTCCTTTCCTTTTTCTGTTCTCTCAGATTTGTCCTCAGGTTTGAAGTGTCTGTGTTGTGCAGCTGGTCTGGTCTGTCTCTAGACAGTTCAGGCTTCACCCACTAGTTAAATGGTGGAGGCTCACAGCGACATACTCAACACACAAGTTTCTGAACTCTGCATGAGGGTTTCTCCGACGAAGTGAGGGCCGTGAGGCACAGCTCCCCGTCCCCCGGTGACCCTGCTAGGTCCACCTTCTTAGGGAAACCCTCTGCAGAGGAGCTGACAGAGCCAGGAACTTGTGAGTTGTGTGTGTCCACTCAGGCATCATTCATGCTCGTTCTGTAGGCAGTTCCTGTCAGAAGGAGGAGGCGCAGCAGGAGCGTCGGGGGGCGGAAGACGGTGCCTCAGTGCCTCTCTCCTTCTGACATTGTTAAAGAAAACACAACAAATTTATAATTATGTAGATAATTACATGTAGATAATGTCCTCAAGTTCTGTATAACCACTTTGTCCTCTCTCTGTGTTTGTTTCTCGTTCGTTGTTGTGTGTGTTTGTGTGCATTTGTCTCTTTCAAACAGGTGCCGGTCCTCACCTCTGCAGTGCTGCCGTCTCCTGTAGCGCTGCATGGTTCTAAGCTAAGTTTCCTTTCCTTTTTCTGTTCTCTCAGATTTGTCCTCAGGTTTGAAGTGTCTGTGTTGTGCAGCTGGTCTGGTCTGTCTCTAGACAGTTCAGGCTTCACCCACTAGTTAAATGGTGGAGGCTCACAGCGACATACTCAACACACAAGTTTCTGAACTCTGCATGAGGGTTTCTCCGACGAAGCGAGGGCCGTGAGGCACAGCTCCCCGTCCCCCGGTGACCCTGCTAGGTCCACCTTCTTAGGGAAACCCTCTGCAGAGGAGCTGACAGAGCCAGGAACTTGTGAGTTGTGTGTGTCCACTCAGGCATCATTCATGCTTGTTCTGTAGGCAGTTCCTGTCAGAAGGAGGAGGCGCAGCAGGAGCGTCGGGGGGCGGAAGACGGTGCCTCAGTGCCTCTCTCCTTCTGACATTGTTAAAGAAAACACAACAAATTTATAATTATGTAGATAATTACATGTAGATAATGTCCTCAAGTTCTGTATAACCACTTTGTCCTCTCTCTGTGTTTGTTTCTCGTTCGTTGTTGTGTGTGTTTGTGTGCATTTGTCTCTTTCAAACAGGTGCCGGTCCTCACCTCTGCAGTGCTGCCGTCTCCTGTAGCGCTGCATGGTTCTAAGCTAAGTTTCCTTTCCTTTTTCTGTTCTCTCAGATTTGTCCTCAGGTTTGAAGTGTCTGTGTTGTGCAGCTGGTCTGGTCTGTCTCTAGACAGTTCAGGCTTCACCCACTAGTTAAATGGTGGAGGCTCACAGCGACATACTCAACACACAAGTTTCTGAACTCTGCATGAGGGTTTCTCCGACGAAGCGAGGGCCGTGAGGCACAGCTCCCCGTCCCCCGGTGACCCTGCTAGGTCCACCTTCTTAGGGAAACCCTCTGCAGAGGAGCTGACAGAGCCAGGAACTTGTGAGTTGTGTGTGTCCACTCAGGCATCATTCATGCTTGTTCTGTAGGCAGTTCCTGTCAGAAGGAGGAGGCGCAGCAGGAGCGTCGGGGGGCGGAAGACGGTGCCTCAGTCCCTCTCTCCTTTTGACATTGTTAAAGAAAACACAACAAATTTATAATTATGTAGATAATTACATGTAGATAATGTCCTCAAGTTCTGTATAACCACTTTGTCCTCTCTCTGTGTTTGTTTCTCGTTCGTTGTTGTGTGTGTTTGTGTGCATTTGTCTCTTTCAAACAGGTGCCGGTCCTCACCTCTGCAGTGCTGCCGTCTCCTGTAGCGCTGCATGGTTCTAAGCTAAGTTTCCTTTCCTTTTTCTGTTCTCTCAGATTTGTCCTCAGGTTTGAAGTGTCTGTGTTGTGCAGCTGGTCTGGTCTGGTCTGTCTCTAGACAGTTCAGGCTTCACCCCCTAGTTAAATGGTGGAGGCTCACAGCGACATACTCAACACACAAGTTTCTGAACTCTGCATGAGGGTTTCGCCGACGAAGTGAGGGCCGTGAGGCACAGCTCCCCGTCCCCCGGTGACCCTGCTAGGTCCACCTTCTTAGGGAAACCCTCTGCAGAGGAGCTGACAGAGCCAGGAACTTGTGAGTTGTGTGTGTCCACTCAGGCATCATTCATGCTTGTTCTGTAGGCAGTTCCTGTCAGAAGGAGGAGGCGCAGCAGGAGCGTCGGGGGGCGGAAGACGGTGCCTCAGTGCCTCTCTCCTTCTGACATTGTTAAAGAAAACACAACAAATTTATAATTATGTAGATAATTACATGTAGATAATGTCCTCAAGTTCTGTATAACCACTTTGTCCTCTCTCTGTGTTTGTTTCTCGTTCGTTGTTGTGTGTGTTTGTGTGCATTTGTCTCTTTCAAACAGGTGCCGGTCCTCACCTCTGCAGTGCTGCCGTCTCCTGTAGCGCTGCATGGTTCTAAGCTAAGTTTCCTTTCCTTTTTCTGTTCTCTCAGATTTGTCCTCAGGTTTGAAGTGTCTGTGTTGTGCAGCTGGTCTGGTCTGTCTCTAGACAGTTCAGGCTTCACCCACTAGTTAAATGGTGGAGGCTCACAGCGACATACTCAACACACAAGTTTCTGAACTCTGCATGAGGGTTTCTCCGACGAAGTGAGGGCCGTGAGGCACAGCTCCCCGTCCCCCGGTGACCCTGCTAGGTCCACCTTCTTAGGGAAACCCTCTGCAGAGGAGCTGACAGAGCCAGGAACTTGTGAGTTGTGTGTGTCCACTCAGGCATCATTCATGCTTGTTCTGTAGGCAGTTCCTGTCAGAAGGAGGAGGCGCAGCAGGAGCGTCGGGGGGCGGAAGACGGTGCCTCAGTGCCTCTCTCCTTCTGACATTGTTAAAGAAAACACAACAAATTTATAATTATGTAGATAATTACATGTAGATAATGTCCTCAAGTTCTGTATAACCACTTTGTCCTCTCTCTGTGTTTGTTTCTCGTTCGTTGTTGTGTGTGTTTGTGTGCATTTGTCTCTTTCAAACAGGTGCCGGTCCTCACCTCTGCAGTGCTGCCGTCTCCTGTAGCGCTGCATGGTTCTAAGCTAAGTTTCCTTTCCTTTTTCTGTTCTCTCAGATTTGTCCTCAGGTTTGAAGTGTCTGTGTTGTGCAGCTGGTCTGCTCTGTCTCTAGACAGTTCAGGCTTCACCCACTAGTTAAATGGTGGAGGCTCACAGCGACATACTCAACACACAAGTTTCTGAACTCTGCATGAGGGTTTCTCCGACGAAGTGAGGGCCGTGAGGCACAGCTCCCCGTCCCCCGGTGACCCTGCTAGGTCCACCTTCTTAGGGAAACCCTCTGCAGAGGAGCTGACAGAGCCAGGAACTTGTGAGTTGTGTGTGTCCACTCAGGCATCATTCATGCTTGTTCTGTAGGCAGTTCCTGTCAGAAGGAGGAGGCGCAGCAGGAGCGTCGGGGGGCGGAAGACGGTGCCTCAGTGCCTCTCTCCTTCTGACATTGTTAAAGAAAACACAACAAATTTATAATTATGTAGATAATTACATGTAGATAATGTCCTCAAGTTCTGTATAACCACTTTGTCCTCTCTCTGTGTTTGTTTCTCGTTCGTTGTTGTGTGTGTTTGTGTGCATTTGTCTCTTTCAAACAGGTGCCGGTCCTCACCTCTGCAGTGCTGCCGTCTCCTGTAGCGCTGCATGGTTCTAAGCTAAGTTTCCTTTCCTTTTTCTGTTCTCTCAGATTTGTCCTCAGGTTTGAAGTGTCTGTGTTGTGCAGCTGGTCTGGTCTGTCTCTAGACAGTTCAGGCTTCACCCACTAGTTAAATGGTGGAGGCTCACAGCGACATACTCAACACACAAGTTTCTGAACTCTGCATGAGGGTTTCTCCGACGAAGTGAGGGCCGTGAGGCACAGCTCCCCGTCCCCCGGTGACCCTGCTAGGTCCACCTTCTTAGGGAAACCCTCTGCAGAGGAGCTGACAGAGCCAGGAACTTGTGAGTTGTGTGTGTCCACTCAGGCATCATTCATGCTTGTTCTGTAGGCAGTTCCTGTCAGAAGGAGGAGGCGCAGCAGGAGCGTCGGGGGGCGGAAGACGGTGCCTCAGTGCCTCTCTCCTTCTGACATTGTTAAAGAAAACACAACAAATGTATAATTATGTAGATAATTACATGTAGATAATGTCCTCAAGTTCTGTATAACCACTTTGTCCTCTCTCTGTGTTTGTTTCTCGTTCGTTGTTGTGTGTGTTTGTGTGCATTTGTCTCTTTCAAACAGGTGCCGGTCCTCACCTCTGCAGTGCTGCCGTCTCCTGTAGCGCTGCATGGTTCTAAGCTAAGTTTCCTTTCCTTTTTCTGTTCTCTCAGATTTGTCCTCAGGTTTGAAGTGTCTGTGTTGTGCAGCTGGTCTGGTCTGTCTCTAGACAGTTCAGGCTTCACCCACTAGTTAAATGGTGGAGGCTCACAGCGACATACTCAACACACAAGTTTCTGAACTCTGCATGAGGGTTTCTCCGACGAAGTGAGGGCCGTGAGGCACAGCTCCCCGTCCCCCGGTGACCCTGCTAGGTCCACCTTCTTAGGGAAACCCTCTGCAGAGGAGCTGACAGAGCCAGGAACTTGTGAGTTGTGTGTGTCCACTCAGGCATCATTCATGCTTGTTCTGTAGGCAGTTCCTGTCAGAAGGAGGAGGCGCAGCAGGAGCGTCGGGGGGCGGAAGACGGTGCCTCAGTGCCTCTCTCCTTCTGACATTGTTAAAGAAAACACAACAAATGTATAATTATGTAGATAATTACATGTAGATAATGTCCTCAAGTTCTGTATAACCACTTTGTCCTCTCTCTGTGTTTGTTTCTCGTTCGTTGTTGTGTGTGTTTGTGTGCATTTGTCTCTTTCAAACAGGTGCCGGTCCTCACCTCTGCAGTGCTGCCGTCTCCTGTAGCGCTGCATGGTTCTAAGCTAAGTTTCCTTTCCTTTTTCTGTTCTCTCAGATTTGTCCTCAGGTTTGAAGTGTCTGTGTTGTGCAGCTGGTCTGGTCTGTCTCTAGACAGTTCAGGCTTCACCCACTAGTTAAATGGTGGAGGCTCACAGCGACATACTCAACACACAAGTTTCTGAACTCTGCATGAGGGTTTCTCCGACGAAGTGAGGGCCGTGAGGCACAGCTCCCCGTCCCCCGGTGACCCTGCTAGGTCCACCTTCTTAGGGAAACCCTCTGCAGAGGAGCTGACAGAGCCAGGAACTTGTGAGTTGTGTGTGTCCACTCAGGCATCATTCATGCTTGTTCTGTAGGCAGTTCCTGTCAGAAGGAGGAGGCGCAGCAGGAGCGTCGGGGGGCGGAAGACGGTGCAGTGCCTCTCTCCTTCTGACATTGTTAAAGAAAACACAACAAATTTATAATTATGTAGATAATTACATGTAGATAATGTCCTCAAGTTCTGTATAACCACTTTGTCCTCTCTCTGTGTTTGTTTCTCGTTCGTTGTTGTGTGTGTTTGTGTGCATTTGTCTCTTTCAAACAGGTGCCGGTCCTCACCTCTGCAGTGCTGCCGTCTCCTGTAGCGCTGCATGGTTCTAAGCTAAGTTTCCTTTCCTTTTTCTGTTCTCTCAGATTTGTCCTCAGGTTTGAAGTGTCTGTGTTGTGCAGCTGGTCTGGTCTGTCTCTAGACAGTTCAGGCTTCACCCACTAGTTAAATGGTGGAGGCTCACAGCGACATACTCAACACACAAGTTTCTGAACTCTGCATGAGGGTTTCTCCGACGAAGTGAGGGCCGTGAGGCACAGCTCCCCGTCCCCCGGTGACCCTGCTAGGTCCACCTTCTTAGGGAAACCCTCTGCAGAGGAGCTGACAGAGCCAGGAACTTGTGAGTTGTGTGTGTGTCCACTCAGGCATCATTCATGCTTGTTCTGTAGGCAGTTCCTGTCAGAAGGAGGAGGCGCAGCAGGAGCGTCGGGGGGCGGAAGACGGTGCCTCAGTGCCTCTCTCCTTCTGACATTGTTAAAGAAAACACAACAAATGTATAATTATGTAGATAATTACATGTAGATAATGTCCTCAAGTTCTGTATAACCACTTTGTCCTCTCTCTGTGTTTGTTTCTCGTTCGTTGTTGTGTGTGTTTGTGTGCATTTGTCTCTTTCAAACAGGTGCCGGTCCTCACCTCTGCAGTGCTGCCGTCTCCTGTAGCGCTGCATGGTTCTAAGCTAAGTTTCCTTTCCTTTTTCTGTTCTCTCAGATTTGTCCTCAGGTTTGAAGTGTCTGTGTTGTGCAGCTGGTCTGGTCTGTCTCTAGACAGTTCAGGCTTCACCCACTAGTTAAATGGTGGAGGCTCACAGCGACATACTCAACACACAAGTTTCTGAACTCTGCATGAGGGTTTCTCCGACGAAGTGAGGGCCGTGAGGCACAGCTCCCCGTCCCCCGGTGACCCTGCTAGGTCCACCTTCTTAGGGAAACCCTCTGCAGAGGAGCTGACAGAGCCAGGAACTTGTGAGTTGTGTGTGTCCACTCAGGCATCATTCATGCTTGTTCTGTAGGCAGTTCCTGTCAGAAGGAGGAGGCGCAGCAGGAGCGTCGGGGGGCGGAAGACGGTGCCTCAGTGCCTCTCTCCTTCTGACATTGTTAAAGAAAACACAACAAATGTATAATTATGTAGATAATTACATGTAGATAATGTCCTCAAGTTCTGTATAACCACTTTGTCCTCTCTCTGTGTTTGTTTCTCGTTCGTTGTTGTGTGTGTTTGTGTGCATTTGTCTCTTTCAAACAGGTGCCGGTCCTCACCTCTGCAGTGCTGCCGTCTCCTGTAGCGCTGCATGGTTCTAAGCTAAGTTTCCTTTCCTTTTTCTGTTCTCTCAGATTTGTCCTCAGGTTTGAAGTGTCTGTGTTGTGCAGCTGGTCTGGTCTGTCTCTAGACAGTTCAGGCTTCACCCACTAGTTAAATGGTGGAGGCTCACAGCGACATACTCAACACACAAGTTTCTGAACTCTGCATGAGGGTTTCTCCGACGAAGTGAGGGCCGTGAGGCACAGCTCCCCGTCCCCCGGTGACCCTGCTAGGTCCACCTTCTTAGGGAAACCCTCTGCAGAGGAGCTGACAGAGCCAGGAACTTGTGAGTTGTGTGTGTCCACTCAGGCATCATTCATGCTTGTTCTGTAGGCAGTTCCTGTCAGAAGGAGGAGGCGCAGCAGGAGCGTCGGGGGGCGGAAGACGGTGCCTCAGTGCCTCTCTCCTTCTGACATTGTTAAAGAAAACACAACAAATTTATAATTATGTAGATAATTACATGTAGATAATGTCCTCAAGTTCTGTATAACCACTTTGTCCTCTCTCTGTGTTTGTTTCTCGTTCGTTGTTGTGTGTGTTTGTGTGCATTTGTCTCTTTCAAACAGGTGCCGGTCCTCACCTCTGCAGTGCTGCCGTCTCCTGTAGCGCTGCATGGTTCTAAGCTAAGTTTCCTTTCCTTTTTCTGTTCTCTCAGATTTGTCCTCAGGTTTGAAGTGTCTGTGTTGTGCAGCTGGTCTGGTCTGGTCTGTCTCTAGACAGTTCAGGCTTCACCCCCTAGTTAAATGGTGGAGGCTCACAGCGACATACTCAACACACAAGTTTCTGAACTCTGCATGAGGGTTTCGCCGACGAAGTGAGGGCCGTGAGGCACAGCTCCCCGTCCCCCGGTGACCCTGCTAGGTCCACCTTCTTAGGGAAACCCTCTGCAGAGGAGCTGACAGAGCCAGGAACTTGTGAGTTGTGTGTGTCCACTCAGGCATCATTCATGCTTGTTCTGTAGGCAGTTCCTGTCAGAAGGAGGAGGCGCAGCAGGAGCGTCGGGGGGCGGAAGACGGTGCCTCAGTCCCTCTCTCCTTCTGACATTGTTAAAGAAAACACAACAAATTTATAATTATGTAGATAATTACATGTAGATAATGTCCTCAAGTTCTGTATAACCACTTTGTCCTCTCTCTGTGTTTGTTTCTCGTTCGTTGTTGTGTGTGTTTGTGTGCATTTGTCTCTTTCAAACAGGTGCCGGTCCTCACCTCTGCAGTGCTGCCGTCTCCTGTAGCGCTGCATGGTTCTAAGCTAAGTTTCCTTTCCTTTTTCTGTTCTCTCAGATTTGTCCTCAGGTTTGAAGTGTCTGTGTTGTGCAGCTGGTCTGCTCTGTCTCTAGACAGTTCAGGCTTCACCCACTAGTTAAATGGTGGAGGCTCACAGCGACATACTCAACACACAAGTTTCTGAACTCTGCATGAGGGTTTCTCCGACGAAGTGAGGGCCGTGAGGCACAGCTCCCCGTCCCCCGGTGACCCTGCTAGGTCCACCTTCTTAGGGAAACCCTCTGCAGAGGAGCTGACAGAGCCAGGAACTTGTGAGTTGTGTGTGTCCACTCAGGCATCATTCATGCTTGTTCTGTAGGCAGTTCCTGTCAGAAGGAGGAGGCGCAGCAGGAGCGTCGGGGGGCGGAAGACGGTGCCTCAGTGCCTCTCTCCTTCTGACATTGTTAAAGAAAACACAACAAATTTATAATTATGTAGATAATTACATGTAGATAATGTCCTCAAGTTCTGTATAACCACTTTGTCCTCTCTCTGTGTTTGTTTCTCGTTCGTTGTTGTGTGTGTTTGTGTGCATTTGTCTCTTTCAAACAGGTGCCGGTCCTCACCTCTGCAGTGCTGCCGTCTCCTGTAGCGCTGCATGGTTCTAAGCTAAGTTTCCTTTCCTTTTTCTGTTCTCTCAGATTTGTCCTCAGGTTTGAAGTGTCTGTGTTGTGCAGCTGGTCTGGTCTGGTCTGTCTCTAGACAGTTCAGGCTTCACCCCCTAGTTAAATGGTGGAGGCTCACAGCGACATACTCAACACACAAGTTTCTGAACTCTGCATGAGGGTTTCGCCGACGAAGTGAGGGCCGTGAGGCACAGCTCCCCGTCCCCCGGTGACCCTGCTAGGTCCACCTTCTTAGGGAAACCCTCTGCAGAGGAGCTGACAGAGCCAGGAACTTGTGAGTTGTGTGTGTCCACTCAGGCATCATTCATGCTTGTTCTGTAGGCAGTTCCTGTCAGAAGGAGAAGGCGCAGCAGGAGCGTCGGGGGGCGGAAGACGGTGCCTCAGTGCCTCTCTCCTTCTGACATTGTTAAAGAAAACACAACAAATTTATAATTATGTAGATAATTACATGTAGATAATGTCCTCAAGTTCTGTATAACCACTTTGTCCTCTCTCTGTGTTTGTTTCTCGTTCGTTGTTGTGTGTGTTTGTGTGCATTTGTCTCTTTCAAACAGGTGCCGGTCCTCACCTCTGCAGTGCTGCCGTCTCCTGTAGCGCTGCATGGTTCTAAGCTAAGTTTCCTTTCCTTTTTCTGTTCTCTCAGATTTGTCCTCAGGTTTGAAGTGTCTGTGTTGTGCAGCTGGTCTGGTCTGTCTCTAGACAGTTCAGGCTTCACCCACTAGTTAAATGGTGGAGGCTCACAGCGACATACTCAACACACAAGTTTCTGAACTCTGCATGAGGGTTTCTCCGACGAAGTGAGGGCCGTGAGGCACAGCTCCCCGTCCCCCGGTGACCCTGCTAGGTCCACCTTCTTAGGGAAACCCTCTGCAGAGGAGCTGACAGAGCCAGGAACTTGTGAGTTGTGTGTGTCCACTCAGGCATCATTCATGCTTGTTCTGTAGGCAGTTCCTGTCAGAAGGAGGAGGCGCAGCAGGAGCGTCGGGGGGCGGAAGACGGTGCCTCAGTGCCTCTCTCCTTCTGACATTGTTAAAGAAAACACAACAAATTTATAATTATGTAGATAATTACATGTAGATAATGTCCTCAAGTTCTGTATAACCACTTTGTCCTCTCTCTGTGTTTGTTTCTCGTTCGTTGTTGTGTGTGTTTGTGTGCATTTGTCTCTTTCAAACAGGTGCCGGTCCTCACCTCTGCAGTGCTGCCGTCTCCTGTAGCGCTGCATGGTTCTAAGCTAAGTTTCCTTTCCTTTTTCTGTTCTCTCAGATTTGTCCTCAGGTTTGAAGTGTCTGTGTTGTGCAGCTGGTCTGGTCTGGTCTGTCTCTAGACAGTTCAGGCTTCACCCCCTAGTTAAATGGTGGAGGCTCACAGCGACATACTCAACACACAAGTTTCTGAACTCTGCATGAGGGTTTCGCCGACGAAGTGAGGGCCGTGAGGCACAGCTCCCCGTCCCCCGGTGACCCTGCTAGGTCCACCTTCTTAGGGAAACCCTCTGCAGAGGAGCTGACAGAGCCAGGAACTTGTGAGTTGTGTGTGTCCACTCAGGCATCATTCATGCTTGTTCTGTAGGCAGTTCCTGTCAGAAGGAGAAGGCGCAGCAGGAGCGTCGGGGGGCGGAAGACGGTGCCTCAGTGCCTCTCTCCTTCTGACATTGTTAAAGAAAACACAACAAATTTATAATTATGTAGATAATTACATGTAGATAATGTCCTCAAGTTCTGTATAACCACTTTGTCCTCTCTCTGTGTTTGTTTCTCGTTCGTTGTTGTGTGTGTTTGTGTGCATTTGTCTCTTTCAAACAGGTGCCGGTCCTCACCTCTGCAGTGCTGCCGTCTCCTGTAGCGCTGCATGGTTCTAAGCTAAGTTTCCTTTCCTTTTTCTGTTCTCTCAGATTTGTCCTCAGGTTTGAAGTGTCTGTGTTGTGCAGCTGGTCTGGTCTGTCTCTAGACAGTTCAGGCTTCACCCACTAGTTAAATGGTGGAGGCTCACAGCGACATACTCAACACACAAGTTTCTGAACTCTGCATGAGGGTTTCTCCGACGAAGTGAGGGCCGTGAGGCACAGCTCCCCGTCCCCCGGTGACCCTGCTAGGTCCACCTTCTTAGGGAAACCCTCTGCAGAGGAGCTGACAGAGCCAGGAACTTGTGAGTTGTGTGTGTCCACTCAGGCATCATTCATGCTTGTTCTGTAGGCAGTTCCTGTCAGAAGGAGGAGGCGCAGCAGGAGCGTCGGGGGGCGGAAGACGGTGCCTCAGTGCCTCTCTCCTTCTGACATTGTTAAAGAAAACACAACAAATTTATAATTATGTAGATAATTACATGTAGATAATGTCCTCAAGTTCTGTATAACCACTTTGTCCTCTCTCTGTGTTTGTTTCTCGTTCGTTGTTGTGTGTGTTTGTGTGCATTTGTCTCTTTCAAACAGGTGCCGGTCCTCACCTCTGCAGTGCTGCCGTCTCCTGTAGCGCTGCATGGTTCTAAGCTAAGTTTCCTTTCCTTTTTCTGTTCTCTCAGATTTGTCCTCAGGTTTGAAGTGTCTGTGTTGTGCAGCTGGTCTGCTCTGTCTCTAGACAGTTCAGGCTTCACCCACTAGTTAAATGGTGGAGGCTCACAGCGACATACTCAACACACAAGTTTCTGAACTCTGCATGAGGGTTTCTCCGACGAAGTGAGGGCCGTGAGGCACAGCTCCCCGTCCCCCGGTGACCCTGCTAGGTCCACCTTCTTAGGGAAACCCTCTGCAGAGGAGCTGACAGAGCCAGGAACTTGTGAGTTGTGTGTGTCCACTCAGGCATCATTCATGCTTGTTCTGTAGGCAGTTCCTGTCAGAAGGAGGAGGCGCAGCAGGAGCGTCGGGGGGCGGAAGACGGTGCCTCAGTGCCTCTCTCCTTCTGACATTGTTAAAGAAAACACAACAAATTTATAATTATGTAGATAATTACATGTAGATAATGTCCTCAAGTTCTGTATAACCACTTTGTCCTCTCTCTGTGTTTGTTTCTCGTTCGTTGTTGTGTGTGTTTGTGTGCATTTGTCTCTTTCAAACAGGTGCCGGTCCTCACCTCTGCAGTGCTGCCGTCTCCTGTAGCGCTGCATGGTTCTAAGCTAAGTTTCCTTTCCTTTTTCTGTTCTCTCAGATTTGTCCTCAGGTTTGAAGTGTCTGTGTTGTGCAGCTGGTCTGGTCTGTCTCTAGACAGTTCAGGCTTCACCCACTAGTTAAATGGTGGAGGCTCACAGCGACATACTCAACACACAAGTTTCTGAACTCTGCATGAGGGTTTCTCCGACGAAGTGAGGGCCGTGAGGCACAGCTCCCCGTCCCCCGGTGACCCTGCTAGGTCCACCTTCTTAGGGAAACCCTCTGCAGAGGAGCTGACAGAGCCAGGAACTTGTGAGTTGTGTGTGTCCACTCAGGCATCATTCATGCTTGTTCTGTAGGCAGTTCCTGTCAGAAGGAGGAGGCGCAGCAGGAGCGTCGGGGGGCGGAAGACGGTGCCTCAGTGCCTCTCTCCTTCTGACATTGTTAAAGAAAACACAACAAATTTATAATTATGTAGATAATTACATGTAGATAATGTCCTCAAGTTCTGTATAACCACTTTGTCCTCTCTCTGTGTTTGTTTCTCGTTCGTTGTTGTGTGTGTTTGTGTGCATTTGTCTCTTTCAAACAGGTGCCGGTCCTCACCTCTGCAGTGCTGCCGTCTCCTGTAGCGCTGCATGGTTCTAAGCTAAGTTTCCTTTCCTTTTTCTGTTCTCTCAGATTTGTCCTCAGGTTTGAAGTGTCTGTGTTGTGCAGCTGGTCTGGTCTGTCTCTAGACAGTTCAGGCTTCACCCACTAGTTAAATGGTGGAGGCTCACAGCGACATACTCAACACACAAGTTTCTGAACTCTGCATGAGGGTTTCTCCGACGAAGTGAGGGCCGTGAGGCACAGCTCCCCATCCCCCGGTGACCCTGCTAGGTCCACCTTCTTAGGGAAACCCTCTGCAGAGGAGCTGACAGAGCCAGGAACTTGTGAGTTGTGTGTGTCCACTCAGGCATCATTCATGCTTGTTCTGTAGGCAGTTCCTGTCAGAAGGAGGAGGCGCAGCAGGAGCGTCGGGGGGCGGAAGACGGTGCCTCAGTGCCTCTCTCCTTCTGACATTGTTAAAGAAAACACAACAAATTTATAATTATGTAGATAATTACATGTAGATAATGTCCTCAAGTTCTGTATAACCACTTTGTCCTCTCTCTGTGTTTGTTTCTCGTTCGTTGTTGTGTGTGTTTGTGTGCATTTGTCTCTTTCAAACAGGTGCCGGTCCTCACCTCTGCAGTGCTGCCGTCTCCTGTAGCGCTGCATGGTTCTAAGCTAAGTTTCCTTTCCTTTTTCTGTTCTCTCAGATTTGTCCTCAGGTTTGAAGTGTCTGTGTTGTGCAGCTGGTCTGGTCTGTCTCTAGACAGTTCAGGCTTCACCCCCTAGTTAAATGGTGGAGGCTCACAGCGACATACTCAACACACAAGTTTCTGAACTCTGCATGAGGGTTTCTCCGACGAAGTGAGGGCCGTGAGGCACAGCTCCCCGTCCCCCGGTGACCCTGCTAGGTCCACCTTCTTAGGGAAACCCTCTGCAGAGGAGCTGACAGAGCCAGGAACTTGTGAGTTGTGTGTGTCCACTCAGGCATCATTCATGCTTGTTCTGTAGGCAGTTCCTGTCAGAAGGAGGAGGCGCAGCAGGAGCGTCGGGGGGCGGAAGACTGTGCCTCAGTGCCTCTCTCCTTCTGACATTGTTAAAGAAAACACAACAAATTTATAATTATGTAGATAATTACATGTAGATAATGTCCTCAAGTTCTGTATAACCACTTTGTCCTCTCTCTGTGTTTGTTTCTCGTTCGTTGTTGTGTGTGTTTGTGTGCATTTGTCTCTTTCAAACAGGTGCCGGTCCTCACCTCTGCAGTGCTGCCGTCTCCTGTAGCGCTGCATGGTTCTAAGCTAAGTTTCCTTTCCTTTTTCTGTTCTCTCAGATTTGTCCTCAGGTTTGAAGTGTCTGTGTTGTGCAGCTGGTCTGGTCTGTCTCTAGACAGTTCAGGCTTCACCCACTAGTTAAATGGTGGAGGCTCACAGCGACATACTCAACACACAAGTTTCTGAACTCTGCATGAGGGTTTCTCCGACGAAGTGAGGGCCGTGAGGCACAGCTCCCCGTCCCCCGGTGACCCTGCTAGGTCCACCTTCTTAGGGAAACCCTCTGCAGAGGAGCTGACAGAGCCAGGAACTTGTGAGTTGTGTGTGTCCACTCAGGCATCATTCATGCTTGTTCTGTAGGCAGTTCCTGTCAGAAGGAGGAGGCGCAGCAGGAGCGTCGGGGGGCGGAAGACGGTGCCTCAGTGCCTCTCTCCTTCTGACATTGTTAAAGAAAACACAACAAATTTATAATTATGTAGATAATTACATGTAGATAATGTCCTCAAGTTCTGTATAACCACTTTGTCCTCTCTCTGTGTTTGTTTCTCGTTCGTTGTTGTGTGTGTTTGTGTGCATTTGTCTCTTTCAAACAGGTGCCGGTCCTCACCTCTGCAGTGCTGCCGTCTCCTGTAGCGCTGCATGGTTCTAAGCTAAGTTTCCTTTCCTTTTTCTGTTCTCTCAGATTTGTCCTCAGGTTTGAAGTGTCTGTGTTGTGCAGCTGGTCTGGTCTGTCTCTAGACAGTTCAGGCTTCACCCCCTAGTTAAATGGTGGAGGCTCACAGCGACATACTCAACACACAAGTTTCTGAACTCTGCATGAGGGTTTCTCCGACGAAGTGAGGGCCGTGAGGCACAGCTCCCCGTCCCCCGGTGACCCTGCTAGGTCCACCTTCTTAGGGAAACCCTCTGCAGAGGAGCTGACAGAGCCAGGAACTTGTGAGTTGTGTGTGTCCACTCAGGCATCATTCATGCTTGTTCTGTAGGCAGTTCCTGTCAGAAGGAGGAGGCGCAGCAGGAGCGTCGGGGGGCGGAAGACGGTGCCTCAGTGCCTCTCTCCTTCTGACATTGTTAAAGAAAACACAACAAATTTATAATTATGTAGATAATTACATGTAGATAATGTCCTCAAGTTCTGTATAACCACTTTGTCCTCTCTCTGTGTTTGTTTCTCGTTCGTTGTTGTGTGTGTTTGTGTGCATTTGTCTCTTTCAAACAGGTGCCGGTCCTCACCTCTGCAGTGCTGCCGTCTCCTGTAGCGCTGCATGGTTCTAAGCTAAGTTTCCTTTCCTTTTTCTGTTCTCTCAGATTTGTCCTCAGGTTTGAAGTGTCTGTGTTGTGCAGCTGGTCTGCTCTGTCTCTAGACAGTTCAGGCTTCACCCACTAGTTAAATGGTGGAGGCTCACAGCGACATACTCAACACACAAGTTTCTGAACTCTGCATGAGGGTTTCTCCGACGAAGTGAGGGCCGTGAGGCACAGCTCCCCGTCCCCCGGTGACCCTGCTAGGTCCACCTTCTTAGGGAAACCCTCTGCAGAGGAGCTGACAGAGCCAGGAACTTGTGAGTTGTGTGTGTCCACTCAGGCATCATTCATGCTTGTTCTGTAGGCAGTTCCTGTCAGAAGGAGGAGGCGCAGCAGGAGCGTCGGGGGGCGGAAGACGGTGCCTCAGTGCCTCTCTCCTTCTGACATTGTTAAAGAAAACACAACAAATTTATAATTATGTAGATAATTACATGTAGATAATGTCCTCAAGTTCTGTATAACCACTTTGTCCTCTCTCTGTGTTTGTTTCTCGTTCGTTGTTGTGTGTGTTTGTGTGCATTTGTCTCTTTCAAACAGGTGCCGGTCCTCACCTCTGCAGTGCTGCCGTCTCCTGTAGCGCTGCATGGTTCTAAGCTAAGTTTCCTTTCCTTTTTCTGTTCTCTCAGATTTGTCCTCAGGTTTGAAGTGTCTGTGTTGTGCAGCTGGTCTGGTCTGTCTCTAGACAGTTCAGGCTTCACCCACTAGTTAAATGGTGGAGGCTCACAGCGACATACTCAACACACAAGTTTCTGAACTCTGCATGAGGGTTTCTCCGACGAAGTGAGGGCCGTGAGGCACAGCTCCCCGTCCCCCGGTGACCCTGCTAGGTCCACCTTCTTAGGGAAACCCTCTGCAGAGGAGCTGACAGAGCCAGGAACTTGTGAGTTGTGTGTGTCCACTCAGGCATCATTCATGCTTGTTCTGTAGGCAGTTCCTGTCAGAAGGAGGAGGCGCAGCAGGAGCGTCGGGGGGCGGAAGACGGTGCCTCAGTGCCTCTCTCCTTCTGACATTGTTAAAGAAAACACAACAAATTTATAATTATGTAGATAATTACATGTAGATAATGTCCTCAAGTTCTGTATAACCACTTTGTCCTCTCTCTGTGTTTGTTTCTCGTTCGTTGTTGTGTGTGTTTGTGTGCATTTGTCTCTTTCAAACAGGTGCCGGTCCTCACCTCTGCAGTGCTGCCGTCTCCTGTAGCGCTGCATGGTTCTAAGCTAAGTTTCCTTTCCTTTTTCTGTTCTCTCAGATTTGTCCTCAGGTTTGAAGTGTCTGTGTTGTGCAGCTGGTCTGGTCTGTCTCTAGACAGTTCAGGCTTCACCCACTAGTTAAATGGTGGAGGCTCACAGCGACATACTCAACACACAAGTTTCTGAACTCTGCATGAGGGTTTCTCCGACGAAGTGAGGGCCGTGAGGCACAGCTCCCCATCCCCCGGTGACCCTGCTAGGTCCACCTTCTTAGGGAAACCCTCTGCAGAGGAGCTGACAGAGCCAGGAACTTGTGAGTTGTGTGTGTCCACTCAGGCATCATTCATGCTTGTTCTGTAGGCAGTTCCTGTCAGAAGGAGGAGGCGCAGCAGGAGCGTCGGGGGGCGGAAGACGGTGCCTCAGTGCCTCTCTCCTTCTGACATTGTTAAAGAAAACACAACAAATTTATAATTATGTAGATAATTACATGTAGATAATGTCCTCAAGTTCTGTATAACCACTTTGTCCTCTCTCTGTGTTTGTTTCTCGTTCGTTGTTGTGTGTGTTTGTGTGCATTTGTCTCTTTCAAACAGGTGCCGGTCCTCACCTCTGCAGTGCTGCCGTCTCCTGTAGCGCTGCATGGTTCTAAGCTAAGTTTCCTTTCCTTTTTCTGTTCTCTCAGATTTGTCCTCAGGTTTGAAGTGTCTGTGTTGTGCAGCTGGTCTGGTCTGTCTCTAGACAGTTCAGGCTTCACCCCCTAGTTAAATGGTGGAGGCTCACAGCGACATACTCAACACACAAGTTTCTGAACTCTGCATGAGGGTTTCTCCGACGAAGTGAGGGCCGTGAGGCACAGCTCCCCGTCCCCCGGTGACCCTGCTAGGTCCACCTTCTTAGGGAAACCCTCTGCAGAGGAGCTGACAGAGCCAGGAACTTGTGAGTTGTGTGTGTCCACTCAGGCATCATTCATGCTTGTTCTGTAGGCAGTTCCTGTCAGAAGGAGGAGGCGCAGCAGGAGCGTCGGGGGGCGGAAGACGGTGCCTCAGTGCCTCTCTCCTTCTGACATTGTTAAAGAAAACACAACAAATTTATAATTATGTAGATAATTACATGTAGATAATGTCCTCAAGTTCTGTATAACCACTTTGTCCTCTCTCTGTGTTTGTTTCTCGTTCGTTGTTGTGTGTGTTTGTGTGCATTTGTCTCTTTCAAACAGGTGCCGGTCCTCACCTCTGCAGTGCTGCCGTCTCCTGTAGCGCTGCATGGTTCTAAGCTAAGTTTCCTTTCCTTTTTCTGTTCTCTCAGATTTGTCCTCAGGTTTGAAGTGTCTGTGTTGTGCAGCTGGTCTGCTCTGTCTCTAGACAGTTCAGGCTTCACCCACTAGTTAAATGGTGGAGGCTCACAGCGACATACTCAACACACAAGTTTCTGAACTCTGCATGAGGGTTTCTCCGACGAAGTGAGGGCCGTGAGGCACAGCTCCCCGTCCCCCGGTGACCCTGCTAGGTCCACCTTCTTAGGGAAACCCTCTGCAGAGGAGCTGACAGAGCCAGGAACTTGTGAGTTGTGTGTGTCCACTCAGGCATCATTCATGCTTGTTCTGTAGGCAGTTCCTGTCAGAAGGAGGAGGCGCAGCAGGAGCGTCGGGGGGCGGAAGACGGTGCCTCAGTGCCTCTCTCCTTCTGACATTGTTAAAGAAAACACAACAAATTTATAATTATGTAGATAATTACATGTAGATAATGTCCTCAAGTTCTGTATAACCACTTTGTCCTCTCTCTGTGTTTGTTTCTCGTTCGTTGTTGTGTGTGTTTGTGTGCATTTGTCTCTTTCAAACAGGTGCCGGTCCTCACCTCTGCAGTGCTGCCGTCTCCTGTAGCGCTGCATGGTTCTAAGCTAAGTTTCCTTTCCTTTTTCTGTTCTCTCAGATTTGTCCTCAGGTTTGAAGTGTCTGTGTTGTGCAGCTGGTCTGGTCTGTCTCTAGACAGTTCAGGCTTCACCCACTAGTTAAATGGTGGAGGCTCACAGCGACATACTCAACACACAAGTTTCTGAACTCTGCATGAGGGTTTCTCCGACGAAGTGAGGGCCGTGAGGCACAGCTCCCCGTCCCCCGGTGACCCTGCTAGGTCCACCTTCTTAGGGAAACCCTCTGCAGAGGAGCTGACAGAGCCAGGAACTTGTGAGTTGTGTGTGTCCACTCAGGCATCATTCATGCTTGTTCTGTAGGCAGTTCCTGTCAGAAGGAGGAGGCGCAGCAGGAGCGTCGGGGGGCGGAAGACGGTGCCTCAGTGCCTCTCTCCTTCTGACATTGTTAAAGAAAACACAACAAATTTATAATTATGTAGATAATTACATGTAGATAATGTCCTCAAGTTCTGTATAACCACTTTGTCCTCTCTCTGTGTTTGTTTCTCGTTCGTTGTTGTGTGTGTTTGTGTGCATTTGTCTCTTTCAAACAGGTGCCGGTCCTCACCTCTGCAGTGCTGCCGTCTCCTGTAGCGCTGCATGGTTCTAAGCTAAGTTTCCTTTCCTTTTTCTGTTCTCTCAGATTTGTCCTCAGGTTTGAAGTGTCTGTGTTGTGCAGCTGGTCTGGTCTGTCTCTAGACAGTTCAGGCTTCACCCACTAGTTAAATGGTGGAGGCTCACAGCGACATACTCAACACACAAGTTTCTGAACTCTGCATGAGGGTTTCTCCGACGAAGTGAGGGCCGTGAGGCACAGCTCCCCATCCCCCGGTGACCCTGCTAGGTCCACCTTCTTAGGGAAACCCTCTGCAGAGGAGCTGACAGAGCCAGGAACTTGTGAGTTGTGTGTGTCCACTCAGGCATCATTCATGCTTGTTCTGTAGGCAGTTCCTGTCAGAAGGAGGAGGCGCAGCAGGAGCGTCGGGGGGCGGAAGACGGTGCCTCAGTGCCTCTCTCCTTCTGACATTGTTAAAGAAAACACAACAAATTTATAATTATGTAGATAATTACATGTAGATAATGTCCTCAAGTTCTGTATAACCACTTTGTCCTCTCTCTGTGTTTGTTTCTCGTTCGTTGTTGTGTGTGTTTGTGTGCATTTGTCTCTTTCAAACAGGTGCCGGTCCTCACCTCTGCAGTGCTGCCGTCTCCTGTAGCGCTGCATGGTTCTAAGCTAAGTTTCCTTTCCTTTTTCTGTTCTCTCAGATTTGTCCTCAGGTTTGAAGTGTCTGTGTTGTGCAGCTGGTCTGGTCTGTCTCTAGACAGTTCAGGCTTCACCCCCTAGTTAAATGGTGGAGGCTCACAGCGACATACTCAACACACAAGTTTCTGAACTCTGCATGAGGGTTTCTCCGACGAAGTGAGGGCCGTGAGGCACAGCTCCCCGTCCCCCGGTGACCCTGCTAGGTCCACCTTCTTAGGGAAACCCTCTGCAGAGGAGCTGACAGAGCCAGGAACTTGTGAGTTGTGTGTGTCCACTCAGGCATCATTCATGCTTGTTCTGTAGGCAGTTCCTGTCAGAAGGAGGAGGCGCAGCAGGAGCGTCGGGGGGCGGAAGACTGTGCCTCAGTGCCTCTCTCCTTCTGACATTGTTAAAGAAAACACAACAAATTTATAATTATGTAGATAATTACATGTAGATAATGTCCTCAAGTTCTGTATAACCACTTTGTCCTCTCTCTGTGTTTGTTTCTCGTTCGTTGTTGTGTGTGTTTGTGTGCATTTGTCTCTTTCAAACAGGTGCCGGTCCTCACCTCTGCAGTGCTGCCGTCTCCTGTAGCGCTGCATGGTTCTAAGCTAAGTTTCCTTTCCTTTTTCTGTTCTCTCAGATTTGTCCTCAGGTTTGAAGTGTCTGTGTTGTGCAGCTGGTCTGGTCTGTCTCTAGACAGTTCAGGCTTCACCCACTAGTTAAATGGTGGAGGCTCACAGCGACATACTCAACACACAAGTTTCTGAACTCTGCATGAGGGTTTCTCCGACGAAGTGAGGGCCGTGAGGCACAGCTCCCCGTCCCCCGGTGACCCTGCTAGGTCCACCTTCTTAGGGAAACCCTCTGCAGAGGAGCTGACAGAGCCAGGAACTTGTGAGTTGTGTGTGTCCACTCAGGCATCATTCATGCTTGTTCTGTAGGCAGTTCCTGTCAGAAGGAGGAGGCGCAGCAGGAGCGTCGGGGGGCGGAAGACGGTGCCTCAGTGCCTCTCTCCTTCTGACATTGTTAAAGAAAACACAACAAATTTATAATTATGTAGATAATTACATGTAGATAATGTCCTCAAGTTCTGTATAACCACTTTGTCCTCTCTCTGTGTTTGTTTCTCGTTCGTTGTTGTGTGTGTTTGTGTGCATTTGTCTCTTTCAAACAGGTGCCGGTCCTCACCTCTGCAGTGCTGCCGTCTCCTGTAGCGCTGCATGGTTCTAAGCTAAGTTTCCTTTCCTTTTTCTGTTCTCTCAGATTTGTCCTCAGGTTTGAAGTGTCTGTGTTGTGCAGCTGGTCTGGTCTGTCTCTAGACAGTTCAGGCTTCACCCCCTAGTTAAATGGTGGAGGCTCACAGCGACATACTCAACACACAAGTTTCTGAACTCTGCATGAGGGTTTCTCCGACGAAGTGAGGGCCGTGAGGCACAGCTCCCCGTCCCCCGGTGACCCTGCTAGGTCCACCTTCTTAGGGAAACCCTCTGCAGAGGAGCTGACAGAGCCAGGAACTTGTGAGTTGTGTGTGTCCACTCAGGCATCATTCATGCTTGTTCTGTAGGCAGTTCCTGTCAGAAGGAGGAGGCGCAGCAGGAGCGTCGGGGGGCGGAAGACGGTGCCTCAGTGCCTCTCTCCTTCTGACATTGTTAAAGAAAACACAACAAATTTATAATTATGTAGATAATTACATGTAGATAATGTCCTCAAGTTCTGTATAACCACTTTGTCCTCTCTCTGTGTTTGTTTCTCGTTCGTTGTTGTGTGTGTTTGTGTGCATTTGTCTCTTTCAAACAGGTGCCGGTCCTCACCTCTGCAGTGCTGCCGTCTCCTGTAGCGCTGCATGGTTCTAAGCTAAGTTTCCTTTCCTTTTTCTGTTCTCTCAGATTTGTCCTCAGGTTTGAAGTGTCTGTGTTGTGCAGCTGGTCTGCTCTGTCTCTAGACAGTTCAGGCTTCACCCACTAGTTAAATGGTGGAGGCTCACAGCGACATACTCAACACACAAGTTTCTGAACTCTGCATGAGGGTTTCTCCGACGAAGTGAGGGCCGTGAGGCACAGCTCCCCGTCCCCCGGTGACCCTGCTAGGTCCACCTTCTTAGGGAAACCCTCTGCAGAGGAGCTGACAGAGCCAGGAACTTGTGAGTTGTGTGTGTCCACTCAGGCATCATTCATGCTTGTTCTGTAGGCAGTTCCTGTCAGAAGGAGGAGGCGCAGCAGGAGCGTCGGGGGGCGGAAGACGGTGCCTCAGTGCCTCTCTCCTTCTGACATTGTTAAAGAAAACACAACAAATTTATAATTATGTAGATAATTACATGTAGATAATGTCCTCAAGTTCTGTATAACCACTTTGTCCTCTCTCTGTGTTTGTTTCTCGTTCGTTGTTGTGTGTGTTTGTGTGCATTTGTCTCTTTCAAACAGGTGCCGGTCCTCACCTCTGCAGTGCTGCCGTCTCCTGTAGCGCTGCATGGTTCTAAGCTAAGTTTCCTTTCCTTTTTCTGTTCTCTCAGATTTGTCCTCAGGTTTGAAGTGTCTGTGTTGTGCAGCTGGTCTGGTCTGTCTCTAGACAGTTCAGGCTTCACCCACTAGTTAAATGGTGGAGGCTCACAGCGACATACTCAACACACAAGTTTCTGAACTCTGCATGAGGGTTTCTCCGACGAAGTGAGGGCCGTGAGGCACAGCTCCCCGTCCCCCGGTGACCCTGCTAGGTCCACCTTCTTAGGGAAACCCTCTGCAGAGGAGCTGACAGAGCCAGGAACTTGTGAGTTGTGTGTGTCCACTCAGGCATCATTCATGCTTGTTCTGTAGGCAGTTCCTGTCAGAAGGAGGAGGCGCAGCAGGAGCGTCGGGGGGCGGAAGACGGTGCCTCAGTGCCTCTCTCCTTCTGACATTGTTAAAGAAAACACAACAAATTTATAATTATGTAGATAATTACATGTAGATAATGTCCTCAAGTTCTGTATAACCACTTTGTCCTCTCTCTGTGTTTGTTTCTCGTTCGTTGTTGTGTGTGTTTGTGTGCATTTGTCTCTTTCAAACAGGTGCCGGTCCTCACCTCTGCAGTGCTGCCGTCTCCTGTAGCGCTGCATGGTTCTAAGCTAAGTTTCCTTTCCTTTTTCTGTTCTCTCAGATTTGTCCTCAGGTTTGAAGTGTCTGTGTTGTGCAGCTGGTCTGGTCTGTCTCTAGACAGTTCAGGCTTCACCCACTAGTTAAATGGTGGAGGCTCACAGCGACATACTCAACACACAAGTTTCTGAACTCTGCATGAGGGTTTCTCCGACGAAGTGAGGGCCGTGAGGCACAGCTCCCCATCCCCCGGTGACCCTGCTAGGTCCACCTTCTTAGGGAAACCCTCTGCAGAGGAGCTGACAGAGCCAGGAACTTGTGAGTTGTGTGTGTCCACTCAGGCATCATTCATGCTTGTTCTGTAGGCAGTTCCTGTCAGAAGGAGGAGGCGCAGCAGGAGCGTCGGGGGGCGGAAGACGGTGCCTCAGTGCCTCTCTCCTTCTGACATTGTTAAAGAAAACACAACAAATTTATAATTATGTAGATAATTACATGTAGATAATGTCCTCAAGTTCTGTATAACCACTTTGTCCTCTCTCTGTGTTTGTTTCTCGTTCGTTGTTGTGTGTGTTTGTGTGCATTTGTCTCTTTCAAACAGGTGCCGGTCCTCACCTCTGCAGTGCTGCCGTCTCCTGTAGCGCTGCATGGTTCTAAGCTAAGTTTCCTTTCCTTTTTCTGTTCTCTCAGATTTGTCCTCAGGTTTGAAGTGTCTGTGTTGTGCAGCTGGTCTGGTCTGTCTCTAGACAGTTCAGGCTTCACCCCCTAGTTAAATGGTGGAGGCTCACAGCGACATACTCAACACACAAGTTTCTGAACTCTGCATGAGGGTTTCTCCGACGAAGTGAGGGCCGTGAGGCACAGCTCCCCGTCCCCCGGTGACCCTGCTAGGTCCACCTTCTTAGGGAAACCCTCTGCAGAGGAGCTGACAGAGCCAGGAACTTGTGAGTTGTGTGTGTCCACTCAGGCATCATTCATGCTTGTTCTGTAGGCAGTTCCTGTCAGAAGGAGGAGGCGCAGCAGGAGCGTCGGGGGGCGGAAGACGGTGCCTCAGTGCCTCTCTCCTTCTGACATTGTTAAAGAAAACACAACAAATTTATAATTATGTAGATAATTACATGTAGATAATGTCCTCAAGTTCTGTATAACCACTTTGTCCTCTCTCTGTGTTTGTTTCTCGTTCGTTGTTGTGTGTGTTTGTGTGCATTTGTCTCTTTCAAACAGGTGCCGGTCCTCACCTCTGCAGTGCTGCCGTCTCCTGTAGCGCTGCATGGTTCTAAGCTAAGTTTCCTTTCCTTTTTCTGTTCTCTCAGATTTGTCCTCAGGTTTGAAGTGTCTGTGTTGTGCAGCTGGTCTGCTCTGTCTCTAGACAGTTCAGGCTTCACCCACTAGTTAAATGGTGGAGGCTCACAGCGACATACTCAACACACAAGTTTCTGAACTCTGCATGAGGGTTTCTCCGACGAAGTGAGGGCCGTGAGGCACAGCTCCCCGTCCCCCGGTGACCCTGCTAGGTCCACCTTCTTAGGGAAACCCTCTGCAGAGGAGCTGACAGAGCCAGGAACTTGTGAGTTGTGTGTGTCCACTCAGGCATCATTCATGCTTGTTCTGTAGGCAGTTCCTGTCAGAAGGAGGAGGCGCAGCAGGAGCGTCGGGGGGCGGAAGACGGTGCCTCAGTGCCTCTCTCCTTCTGACATTGTTAAAGAAAACACAACAAATTTATAATTATGTAGATAATTACATGTAGATAATGTCCTCAAGTTCTGTATAACCACTTTGTCCTCTCTCTGTGTTTGTTTCTCGTTCGTTGTTGTGTGTGTTTGTGTGCATTTGTCTCTTTCAAACAGGTGCCGGTCCTCACCTCTGCAGTGCTGCCGTCTCCTGTAGCGCTGCATGGTTCTAAGCTAAGTTTCCTTTCCTTTTTCTGTTCTCTCAGATTTGTCCTCAGGTTTGAAGTGTCTGTGTTGTGCAGCTGGTCTGGTCTGTCTCTAGACAGTTCAGGCTTCACCCACTAGTTAAATGGTGGAGGCTCACAGCGACATACTCAACACACAAGTTTCTGAACTCTGCATGAGGGTTTCTCCGACGAAGTGAGGGCCGTGAGGCACAGCTCCCCGTCCCCCGGTGACCCTGCTAGGTCCACCTTCTTAGGGAAACCCTCTGCAGAGGAGCTGACAGAGCCAGGAACTTGTGAGTTGTGTGTGTCCACTCAGGCATCATTCATGCTTGTTCTGTAGGCAGTTCCTGTCAGAAGGAGGAGGCGCAGCAGGAGCGTCGGGGGGCGGAAGACGGTGCCTCAGTGCCTCTCTCCTTCTGACATTGTTAAAGAAAACACAACAAATTTATAATTATGTAGATAATTACATGTAGATAATGTCCTCAAGTTCTGTATAACCACTTTGTCCTCTCTCTGTGTTTGTTTCTCGTTCGTTGTTGTGTGTGTTTGTGTGCATTTGTCTCTTTCAAACAGGTGCCGGTCCTCACCTCTGCAGTGCTGCCGTCTCCTGTAGCGCTGCATGGTTCTAAGCTAAGTTTCCTTTCCTTTTTCTGTTCTCTCAGATTTGTCCTCAGGTTTGAAGTGTCTGTGTTGTGCAGCTGGTCTGGTCTGTCTCTAGACAGTTCAGGCTTCACCCACTAGTTAAATGGTGGAGGCTCACAGCGACATACTCAACACACAAGTTTCTGAACTCTGCATGAGGGTTTCTCCGACGAAGTGAGGGCCGTGAGGCACAGCTCCCCATCCCCCGGTGACCCTGCTAGGTCCACCTTCTTAGGGAAACCCTCTGCAGAGGAGCTGACAGAGCCAGGAACTTGTGAGTTGTGTGTGTCCACTCAGGCATCATTCATGCTTGTTCTGTAGGCAGTTCCTGTCAGAAGGAGGAGGCGCAGCAGGAGCGTCGGGGGGCGGAAGACGGTGCCTCAGTGCCTCTCTCCTTCTGACATTGTTAAAGAAAACACAACAAATTTATAATTATGTAGATAATTACATGTAGATAATGTCCTCAAGTTCTGTATAACCACTTTGTCCTCTCTCTGTGTTTGTTTCTCGTTCGTTGTTGTGTGTGTTTGTGTGCATTTGTCTCTTTCAAACAGGTGCCGGTCCTCACCTCTGCAGTGCTGCCGTCTCCTGTAGCGCTGCATGGTTCTAAGCTAAGTTTCCTTTCCTTTTTCTGTTCTCTCAGATTTGTCCTCAGGTTTGAAGTGTCTGTGTTGTGCAGCTGGTCTGGTCTGTCTCTAGACAGTTCAGGCTTCACCCACTAGTTAAATGGTGGAGGCTCACAGCGACATACTCAACACACAAGTTTCTGAACTCTGCATGAGGGTTTCTCCGACGAAGTGAGGGCCGTGAGGCACAGCTCCCCGTCCCCCGGTGACCCTGCTAGGTCCACCTTCTTAGGGAAACCCTCTGCAGAGGAGCTGACAGAGCCAGGAACTTGTGAGTTGTGTGTGTCCACTCAGGCATCATTCATGCTTGTTCTGTAGGCAGTTCCTGTCAGAAGGAGGAGGCGCAGCAGGAGCGTCGGGGGGCGGAAGACGGTGCCTCAGTGCCTCTCTCCTTCTGACATTGTTAAAGAAAACACAACAAATTTATAATTATGTAGATAATTACATGTAGATAATGTCCTCAAGTTCTGTATAACCACTTTGTCCTCTCTCTGTGTTTGTTTCTCGTTCGTTGTTGTGTGTGTTTGTGTGCATTTGTCTCTTTCAAACAGGTGCCGGTCCTCACCTCTGCAGTGCTGCCGTCTCCTGTAGCGCTGCATGGTTCTAAGCTAAGTTTCCTTTCCTTTTTCTGTTCTCTCAGATTTGTCCTCAGGTTTGAAGTGTCTGTGTTGTGCAGCTGGTCTGGTCTGTCTCTAGACAGTTCAGGCTTCACCCACTAGTTAAATGGTGGAGGCTCACAGCGACATACTCAACACACAAGTTTCTGAACTCTGCATGAGGGTTTCTCCGACGAAGTGAGGGCCGTGAGGCACAGCTCCCCATCCCCCGGTGACCCTGCTAGGTCCACCTTCTTAGGGAAACCCTCTGCAGAGGAGCTGACAGAGCCAGGAACTTGTGAGTTGTGTGTGTCCACTCAGGCATCATTCATGCTTGTTCTGTAGGCAGTTCCTGTCAGAAGGAGGAGGCGCAGCAGGAGCGTCGGGGGGCGGAAGACGGTGCCTCAGTGCCTCTCTCCTTCTGACATTGTTAAAGAAAACACAACAAATTTATAATTATGTAGATAATTACATGTAGATAATGTCCTCAAGTTCTGTATAACCACTTTGTCCTCTCTCTGTGTTTGTTTCTCGTTCGTTGTTGTGTGTGTTTGTGTGCATTTGTCTCTTTCAAACAGGTGCCGGTCCTCACCTCTGCAGTGCTGCCGTCTCCTGTAGCGCTGCATGGTTCTAAGCTAAGTTTCCTTTCCTTTTTCTGTTCTCTCAGATTTGTCCTCAGGTTTGAAGTGTCTGTGTTGTGCAGCTGGTCTGGTCTGTCTCTAGACAGTTCAGGCTTCACCCCCTAGTTAAATGGTGGAGGCTCACAGCGACATACTCAACACACAAGTTTCTGAACTCTGCATGAGGGTTTCTCCGACGAAGTGAGGGCCGTGAGGCACAGCTCCCCGTCCCCCGGTGACCCTGCTAGGTCCACCTTCTTAGGGAAACCCTCTGCAGAGGAGCTGACAGAGCCAGGAACTTGTGAGTTGTGTGTGTCCACTCAGGCATCATTCATGCTTGTTCTGTAGGCAGTTCCTGTCAGAAGGAGGAGGCGCAGCAGGAGCGTCGGGGGGCGGAAGACTGTGCCTCAGTGCCTCTCTCCTTCTGACATTGTTAAAGAAAACACAACAAATTTATAATTATGTAGATAATTACATGTAGATAATGTCCTCAAGTTCTGTATAACCACTTTGTCCTCTCTCTGTGTTTGTTTCTCGTTCGTTGTTGTGTGTGTTTGTGTGCATTTGTCTCTTTCAAACAGGTGCCGGTCCTCACCTCTGCAGTGCTGCCGTCTCCTGTAGCGCTGCATGGTTCTAAGCTAAGTTTCCTTTCCTTTTTCTGTTCTCTCAGATTTGTCCTCAGGTTTGAAGTGTCTGTGTTGTGCAGCTGGTCTGGTCTGTCTCTAGACAGTTCAGGCTTCACCCACTAGTTAAATGGTGGAGGCTCACAGCGACATACTCAACACACAAGTTTCTGAACTCTGCATGAGGGTTTCTCCGACGAAGTGAGGGCCGTGAGGCACAGCTCCCCGTCCCCCGGTGACCCTGCTAGGTCCACCTTCTTAGGGAAACCCTCTGCAGAGGAGCTGACAGAGCCAGGAACTTGTGAGTTGTGTGTGTCCACTCAGGCATCATTCATGCTTGTTCTGTAGGCAGTTCCTGTCAGAAGGAGGAGGCGCAGCAGGAGCGTCGGGGGGCGGAAGACGGTGCCTCAGTGCCTCTCTCCTTCTGACATTGTTAAAGAAAACACAACAAATTTATAATTATGTAGATAATTACATGTAGATAATGTCCTCAAGTTCTGTATAACCACTTTGTCCTCTCTCTGTGTTTGTTTCTCGTTCGTTGTTGTGTGTGTTTGTGTGCATTTGTCTCTTTCAAACAGGTGCCGGTCCTCACCTCTGCAGTGCTGCCGTCTCCTGTAGCGCTGCATGGTTCTAAGCTAAGTTTCCTTTCCTTTTTCTGTTCTCTCAGATTTGTCCTCAGGTTTGAAGTGTCTGTGTTGTGCAGCTGGTCTGGTCTGTCTCTAGACAGTTCAGGCTTCACCCCCTAGTTAAATGGTGGAGGCTCACAGCGACATACTCAACACACAAGTTTCTGAACTCTGCATGAGGGTTTCTCCGACGAAGTGAGGGCCGTGAGGCACAGCTCCCCGTCCCCCGGTGACCCTGCTAGGTCCACCTTCTTAGGGAAACCCTCTGCAGAGGAGCTGACAGAGCCAGGAACTTGTGAGTTGTGTGTGTCCACTCAGGCATCATTCATGCTTGTTCTGTAGGCAGTTCCTGTCAGAAGGAGGAGGCGCAGCAGGAGCGTCGGGGGGCGGAAGACGGTGCCTCAGTGCCTCTCTCCTTCTGACATTGTTAAAGAAAACACAACAAATTTATAATTATGTAGATAATTACATGTAGATAATGTCCTCAAGTTCTGTATAACCACTTTGTCCTCTCTCTGTGTTTGTTTCTCGTTCGTTGTTGTGTGTGTTTGTGTGCATTTGTCTCTTTCAAACAGGTGCCGGTCCTCACCTCTGCAGTGCTGCCGTCTCCTGTAGCGCTGCATGGTTCTAAGCTAAGTTTCCTTTCCTTTTTCTGTTCTCTCAGATTTGTCCTCAGGTTTGAAGTGTCTGTGTTGTGCAGCTGGTCTGCTCTGTCTCTAGACAGTTCAGGCTTCACCCACTAGTTAAATGGTGGAGGCTCACAGCGACATACTCAACACACAAGTTTCTGAACTCTGCATGAGGGTTTCTCCGACGAAGTGAGGGCCGTGAGGCACAGCTCCCCGTCCCCCGGTGACCCTGCTAGGTCCACCTTCTTAGGGAAACCCTCTGCAGAGGAGCTGACAGAGCCAGGAACTTGTGAGTTGTGTGTGTCCACTCAGGCATCATTCATGCTTGTTCTGTAGGCAGTTCCTGTCAGAAGGAGGAGGCGCAGCAGGAGCGTCGGGGGGCGGAAGACGGTGCCTCAGTGCCTCTCTCCTTCTGACATTGTTAAAGAAAACACAACAAATTTATAATTATGTAGATAATTACATGTAGATAATGTCCTCAAGTTCTGTATAACCACTTTGTCCTCTCTCTGTGTTTGTTTCTCGTTCGTTGTTGTGTGTGTTTGTGTGCATTTGTCTCTTTCAAACAGGTGCCGGTCCTCACCTCTGCAGTGCTGCCGTCTCCTGTAGCGCTGCATGGTTCTAAGCTAAGTTTCCTTTCCTTTTTCTGTTCTCTCAGATTTGTCCTCAGGTTTGAAGTGTCTGTGTTGTGCAGCTGGTCTGGTCTGTCTCTAGACAGTTCAGGCTTCACCCACTAGTTAAATGGTGGAGGCTCACAGCGACATACTCAACACACAAGTTTCTGAACTCTGCATGAGGGTTTCTCCGACGAAGTGAGGGCCGTGAGGCACAGCTCCCCGTCCCCCGGTGACCCTGCTAGGTCCACCTTCTTAGGGAAACCCTCTGCAGAGGAGCTGACAGAGCCAGGAACTTGTGAGTTGTGTGTGTCCACTCAGGCATCATTCATGCTTGTTCTGTAGGCAGTTCCTGTCAGAAGGAGGAGGCGCAGCAGGAGCGTCGGGGGGCGGAAGACGGTGCCTCAGTGCCTCTCTCCTTCTGACATTGTTAAAGAAAACACAACAAATTTATAATTATGTAGATAATTACATGTAGATAATGTCCTCAAGTTCTGTATAACCACTTTGTCCTCTCTCTGTGTTTGTTTCTCGTTCGTTGTTGTGTGTGTTTGTGTGCATTTGTCTCTTTCAAACAGGTGCCGGTCCTCACCTCTGCAGTGCTGCCGTCTCCTGTAGCGCTGCATGGTTCTAAGCTAAGTTTCCTTTCCTTTTTCTGTTCTCTCAGATTTGTCCTCAGGTTTGAAGTGTCTGTGTTGTGCAGCTGGTCTGCTCTGTCTCTAGACAGTTCAGGCTTCACCCACTAGTTAAATGGTGGAGGCTCACAGCGACATACTCAACACACAAGTTTCTGAACTCTGCATGAGGGTTTCTCCGACGAAGTGAGGGCCGTGAGGCACAGCTCCCCGTCCCCCGGTGACCCTGCTAGGTCCACCTTCTTAGGGAAACCCTCTGCAGAGGAGCTGACAGAGCCAGGAACTTGTGAGTTGTGTGTGTCCACTCAGGCATCATTCATGCTTGTTCTGTAGGCAGTTCCTGTCAGAAGGAGGAGGCGCAGCAGGAGCGTCGGGGGGCGGAAGACGGTGCCTCAGTGCCTCTCTCCTTCTGACATTGTTAAAGAAAACACAACAAATTTATAATTATGTAGATAATTACATGTAGATAATGTCCTCAAGTTCTGTATAACCACTTTGTCCTCTCTCTGTGTTTGTTTCTCGTTCGTTGTTGTGTGTGTTTGTGTGCATTTGTCTCTTTCAAACAGGTGCCGGTCCTCACCTCTGCAGTGCTGCCGTCTCCTGTAGCGCTGCATGGTTCTAAGCTAAGTTTCCTTTCCTTTTTCTGTTCTCTCAGATTTGTCCTCAGGTTTGAAGTGTCTGTGTTGTGCAGCTGGTCTGGTCTGTCTCTAGACAGTTCAGGCTTCACCCACTAGTTAAATGGTGGAGGCTCACAGCGACATACTCAACACACAAGTTTCTGAACTCTGCATGAGGGTTTCTCCGACGAAGTGAGGGCCGTGAGGCACAGCTCCCCGTCCCCCGGTGACCCTGCTAGGTCCACCTTCTTAGGGAAACCCTCTGCAGAGGAGCTGACAGAGCCAGGAACTTGTGAGTTGTGTGTGTCCACTCAGGCATCATTCATGCTTGTTCTGTAGGCAGTTCCTGTCAGAAGGAGGAGGCGCAGCAGGAGCGTCGGGGGGCGGAAGACGGTGCCTCAGTGCCTCTCTCCTTCTGACATTGTTAAAGAAAACACAACAAATTTATAATTATGTAGATAATTACATGTAGATAATGTCCTCAAGTTCTGTATAACCACTTTGTCCTCTCTCTGTGTTTGTTTCTCGTTCGTTGTTGTGTGTGTTTGTGTGCATTTGTCTCTTTCAAACAGGTGCCGGTCCTCACCTCTGCAGTGCTGCCGTCTCCTGTAGCGCTGCATGGTTCTAAGCTAAGTTTCCTTTCCTTTTTCTGTTCTCTCAGATTTGTCCTCAGGTTTGAAGTGTCTGTGTTGTGCAGCTGGTCTGGTCTGTCTCTAGACAGTTCAGGCTTCACCCACTAGTTAAATGGTGGAGGCTCACAGCGACATACTCAACACACAAGTTTCTGAACTCTGCATGAGGGTTTCTCCGACGAAGTGAGGGCCGTGAGGCACAGCTCCCCATCCCCCGGTGACCCTGCTAGGTCCACCTTCTTAGGGAAACCCTCTGCAGAGGAGCTGACAGAGCCAGGAACTTGTGAGTTGTGTGTGTCCACTCAGGCATCATTCATGCTTGTTCTGTAGGCAGTTCCTGTCAGAAGGAGGAGGCGCAGCAGGAGCGTCGGGGGGCGGAAGACGGTGCCTCAGTGCCTCTCTCCTTCTGACATTGTTAAAGAAAACACAACAAATTTATAATTATGTAGATAATTACATGTAGATAATGTCCTCAAGTTCTGTATAACCACTTTGTCCTCTCTCTGTGTTTGTTTCTCGTTCGTTGTTGTGTGTGTTTGTGTGCATTTGTCTCTTTCAAACAGGTGCCGGTCCTCACCTCTGCAGTGCTGCCGTCTCCTGTAGCGCTGCATGGTTCTAAGCTAAGTTTCCTTTCCTTTTTCTGTTCTCTCAGATTTGTCCTCAGGTTTGAAGTGTCTGTGTTGTGCAGCTGGTCTGGTCTGTCTCTAGACAGTTCAGGCTTCACCCCCTAGTTAAATGGTGGAGGCTCACAGCGACATACTCAACACACAAGTTTCTGAACTCTGCATGAGGGTTTCTCCGACGAAGTGAGGGCCGTGAGGCACAGCTCCCCGTCCCCCGGTGACCCTGCTAGGTCCACCTTCTTAGGGAAACCCTCTGCAGAGGAGCTGACAGAGCCAGGAACTTGTGAGTTGTGTGTGTCCACTCAGGCATCATTCATGCTTGTTCTGTAGGCAGTTCCTGTCAGAAGGAGGAGGCGCAGCAGGAGCGTCGGGGGGCGGAAGACTGTGCCTCAGTGCCTCTCTCCTTCTGACATTGTTAAAGAAAACACAACAAATTTATAATTATGTAGATAATTACATGTAGATAATGTCCTCAAGTTCTGTATAACCACTTTGTCCTCTCTCTGTGTTTGTTTCTCGTTCGTTGTTGTGTGTGTTTGTGTGCATTTGTCTCTTTCAAACAGGTGCCGGTCCTCACCTCTGCAGTGCTGCCGTCTCCTGTAGCGCTGCATGGTTCTAAGCTAAGTTTCCTTTCCTTTTTCTGTTCTCTCAGATTTGTCCTCAGGTTTGAAGTGTCTGTGTTGTGCAGCTGGTCTGGTCTGTCTCTAGACAGTTCAGGCTTCACCCACTAGTTAAATGGTGGAGGCTCACAGCGACATACTCAACACACAAGTTTCTGAACTCTGCATGAGGGTTTCTCCGACGAAGTGAGGGCCGTGAGGCACAGCTCCCCGTCCCCCGGTGACCCTGCTAGGTCCACCTTCTTAGGGAAACCCTCTGCAGAGGAGCTGACAGAGCCAGGAACTTGTGAGTTGTGTGTGTCCACTCAGGCATCATTCATGCTTGTTCTGTAGGCAGTTCCTGTCAGAAGGAGGAGGCGCAGCAGGAGCGTCGGGGGGCGGAAGACGGTGCCTCAGTGCCTCTCTCCTTCTGACATTGTTAAAGAAAACACAACAAATTTATAATTATGTAGATAATTACATGTAGATAATGTCCTCAAGTTCTGTATAACCACTTTGTCCTCTCTCTGTGTTTGTTTCTCGTTCGTTGTTGTGTGTGTTTGTGTGCATTTGTCTCTTTCAAACAGGTGCCGGTCCTCACCTCTGCAGTGCTGCCGTCTCCTGTAGCGCTGCATGGTTCTAAGCTAAGTTTCCTTTCCTTTTTCTGTTCTCTCAGATTTGTCCTCAGGTTTGAAGTGTCTGTGTTGTGCAGCTGGTCTGGTCTGTCTCTAGACAGTTCAGGCTTCACCCCCTAGTTAAATGGTGGAGGCTCACAGCGACATACTCAACACACAAGTTTCTGAACTCTGCATGAGGGTTTCTCCGACGAAGTGAGGGCCGTGAGGCACAGCTCCCCGTCCCCCGGTGACCCTGCTAGGTCCACCTTCTTAGGGAAACCCTCTGCAGAGGAGCTGACAGAGCCAGGAACTTGTGAGTTGTGTGTGTCCACTCAGGCATCATTCATGCTCGTTCTGTAGGCAGTTCCTGTCAGAAGGAGGAGGCGCAGCAGGAGCGTCGGGGGGCGGAAGACGGTGCCTCAGTGCCTCTCTCCTTCTGACATTGTTAAAGAAAACACAACAAATTTATAATTATGTAGATAATTACATGTAGATAATGTCCTCAAGTTCTGTATAACCACTTTGTCCTCTCTCTGTGTTTGTTTCTCGTTCGTTGTTGTGTGTGTTTGTGTGCATTTGTCTCTTTCAAACAGGTGCCGGTCCTCACCTCTGCAGTGCTGCCGTCTCCTGTAGCGCTGCATGGTTCTAAGCTAAGTTTCCTTTCCTTTTTCTGTTCTCTCAGATTTGTCCTCAGGTTTGAAGTGTCTGTGTTGTGCAGCTGGTCTGGTCTGTCTCTAGACAGTTCAGGCTTCACCCACTAGTTAAATGGTGGAGGCTCACAGCGACATACTCAACACACAAGTTTCTGAACTCTGCATGAGGGTTTCTCCGACGAAGCGAGGGCCGTGAGGCACAGCTCCCCGTCCCCCGGTGACCCTGCTAGGTCCACCTTCTTAGGGAAACCCTCTGCAGAGGAGCTGACAGAGCCAGGAACTTGTGAGTTGTGTGTGTCCACTCAGGCATCATTCATGCTTGTTCTGTAGGCAGTTCCTGTCAGAAGGAGGAGGCGCAGCAGGAGCGTCGGGGGGCGGAAGACGGTGCCTCAGTGCCTCTCTCCTTCTGACATTGTTAAAGAAAACACAACAAATTTATAATTATGTAGATAATTACATGTAGATAATGTCCTCAAGTTCTGTATAACCACTTTGTCCTCTCTCTGTGTTTGTTTCTCGTTCGTTGTTGTGTGTGTTTGTGTGCATTTGTCTCTTTCAAACAGGTGCCGGTCCTCACCTCTGCAGTGCTGCCGTCTCCTGTAGCGCTGCATGGTTCTAAGCTAAGTTTCCTTTCCTTTTTCTGTTCTCTCAGATTTGTCCTCAGGTTTGAAGTGTCTGTGTTGTGCAGCTGGTCTGGTCTGTCTCTAGACAGTTCAGGCTTCACCCACTAGTTAAATGGTGGAGGCTCACAGCGACATACTCAACACACAAGTTTCTGAACTCTGCATGAGGGTTTCTCCGACGAAGTGAGGGCCGTGAGGCACAGCTCCCCGTCCCCCGGTGACCCTGCTAGGTCCACCTTCTTAGGGAAACCCTCTGCAGAGGAGCTGACAGAGCCAGGAACTTGTGAGTTGTGTGTGTCCACTCAGGCATCATTCATGCTTGTTCTGTAGGCAGTTCCTGTCAGAAGGAGGAGGCGCAGCAGGAGCGTCGGGGGGCGGAAGACGGTGCCTCAGTGCCTCTCTCCTTCTGACATTGTTAAAGAAAACACAACAAATTTATAATTATGTAGATAATTACATGTAGATAATGTCCTCAAGTTCTGTATAACCACTTTGTCCTCTCTCTGTGTTTGTTTCTCGTTCGTTGTTGTGTGTGTTTGTGTGCATTTGTCTCTTTCAAACAGGTGCCGGTCCTCACCTCTGCAGTGCTGCCGTCTCCTGTAGCGCTGCATGGTTCTAAGCTAAGTTTCCTTTCCTTTTTCTGTTCTCTCAGATTTGTCCTCAGGTTTGAAGTGTCTGTGTTGTGCAGCTGGTCTGCTCTGTCTCTAGACAGTTCAGGCTTCACCCACTAGTTAAATGGTGGAGGCTCACAGCGACATACTCAACACACAAGTTTCTGAACTCTGCATGAGGGTTTCTCCGACGAAGCGAGGGCCGTGAGGCACAGCTCCCCGTCCCCCGGTGACCCTGCTAGGTCCACCTTCTTAGGGAAACCCTCTGCAGAGGAGCTGACAGAGCCAGGAACTTGTGAGTTGTGTGTGTCCACTCAGGCATCATTCATGCTTGTTCTGTAGGCAGTTCCTGTCAGAAGGAGGAGGCGCAGCAGGAGCGTCGGGGGGCGGAAGACGGTGCCTCAGTGCCTCTCTCCTTCTGACATTGTTAAAGAAAACACAACAAATTTATAATTATGTAGATAATTACATGTAGATAATGTCCTCAAGTTCTGTATAACCACTTTGTCCTCTCTCTGTGTTTGTTTCTCGTTCGTTGTTGTGTGTGTTTGTGTGCATTTGTCTCTTTCAAACAGGTGCCGGTCCTCACCTCTGCAGTGCTGCCGTCTCCTGTAGCGCTGCATGGTTCTAAGCTAAGTTTCCTTTCCTTTTTCTGTTCTCTCAGATTTGTCCTCAGGTTTGAAGTGTCTGTGTTGTGCAGCTGGTCTGGTCTGTCTCTAGACAGTTCAGGCTTCACCCCCTAGTTAAATGGTGGAGGCTCACAGCGACATACTCAACACACAAGTTTCTGAACTCTGCATGAGGGTTTCTCCGACGAAGTGAGGGCCGTGAGGCACAGCTCCCCGTCCCCCGGTGACCCTGCTAGGTCCACCTTCTTAGGGAAACCCTCTGCAGAGGAGCTGACAGAGCCAGGAACTTGTGAGTTGTGTGTGTCCACTCAGGCATCATTCATGCTCGTTCTGTAGGCAGTTCCTGTCAGAAGGAGGAGGCGCAGCAGGAGCGTCGGGGGGCGGAAGACGGTGCCTCAGTGCCTCTCTCCTTCTGACATTGTTAAAGAAAACACAACAAATTTATAATTATGTAGATAATTACATGTAGATAATGTCCTCAAGTTCTGTATAACCACTTTGTCCTCTCTCTGTGTTTGTTTCTCGTTCGTTGTTGTGTGTGTTTGTGTGCATTTGTCTCTTTCAAACAGGTGCCGGTCCTCACCTCTGCAGTGCTGCCGTCTCCTGTAGCGCTGCATGGTTCTAAGCTAAGTTTCCTTTCCTTTTTCTGTTCTCTCAGATTTGTCCTCAGGTTTGAAGTGTCTGTGTTGTGCAGCTGGTCTGGTCTGTCTCTAGACAGTTCAGGCTTCACCCACTAGTTAAATGGTGGAGGCTCACAGCGACATACTCAACACACAAGTTTCTGAACTCTGCATGAGGGTTTCTCCGACGAAGCGAGGGCCGTGAGGCACAGCTCCCCGTCCCCCGGTGACCCTGCTAGGTCCACCTTCTTAGGGAAACCCTCTGCAGAGGAGCTGACAGAGCCAGGAACTTGTGAGTTGTGTGTGTCCACTCAGGCATCATTCATGCTTGTTCTGTAGGCAGTTCCTGTCAGAAGGAGGAGGCGCAGCAGGAGCGTCGGGGGGCGGAAGACGGTGCCTCAGTGCCTCTCTCCTTCTGACATTGTTAAAGAAAACACAACAAATTTATAATTATGTAGATAATTACATGTAGATAATGTCCTCAAGTTCTGTATAACCACTTTGTCCTCTCTCTGTGTTTGTTTCTCGTTCGTTGTTGTGTGTGTTTGTGTGCATTTGTCTCTTTCAAACAGGTGCCGGTCCTCACCTCTGCAGTGCTGCCGTCTCCTGTAGCGCTGCATGGTTCTAAGCTAAGTTTCCTTTCCTTTTTCTGTTCTCTCAGATTTGTCCTCAGGTTTGAAGTGTCTGTGTTGTGCAGCTGGTCTGGTCTGGTCTGTCTCTAGACAGTTCAGGCTTCACCCCCTAGTTAAATGGTGGAGGCTCACAGCGACATACTCAACACACAAGTTTCTGAACTCTGCATGAGGGTTTCGCCGACGAAGTGAGGGCCGTGAGGCACAGCTCCCCGTCCCCCGGTGACCCTGCTAGGTCCACCTTCTTAGGGAAACCCTCTGCAGAGGAGCTGACAGAGCCAGGAACTTGTGAGTTGTGTGTGTCCACTCAGGCATCATTCATGCTTGTTCTGTAGGCAGTTCCTGTCAGAAGGAGGAGGCGCAGCAGGAGCGTCGGGGGGCGGAAGACGGTGCCTCAGTGCCTCTCTCCTTCTGACATTGTTAAAGAAAACACAACAAATTTATAATTATGTAGATAATTACATGTAGATAATGTCCTCAAGTTCTGTATAACCACTTTGTCCTCTCTCTGTGTTTGTTTCTCGTTCGTTGTTGTGTGTGTTTGTGTGCATTTGTCTCTTTCAAACAGGTGCCGGTCCTCACCTCTGCAGTGCTGCCGTCTCCTGTAGCGCTGCATGGTTCTAAGCTAAGTTTCCTTTCCTTTTTCTGTTCTCTCAGATTTGTCCTCAGGTTTGAAGTGTCTGTGTTGTGCAGCTGGTCTGGTCTGTCTCTAGACAGTTCAGGCTTCACCCACTAGTTAAATGGTGGAGGCTCACAGCGACATACTCAACACACAAGTTTCTGAACTCTGCATGAGGGTTTCTCCGACGAAGTGAGGGCCGTGAGGCACAGCTCCCCATCCCCCGGTGACCCTGCTAGGTCCACCTTCTTAGGGAAACCCTCTGCAGAGGAGCTGACAGAGCCAGGAACTTGTGAGTTGTGTGTGTCCACTCAGGCATCATTCATGCTTGTTCTGTAGGCAGTTCCTGTCAGAAGGAGGAGGCGCAGCAGGAGCGTCGGGGGGCGGAAGACGGTGCCTCAGTGCCTCTCTCCTTCTGACATTGTTAAAGAAAACACAACAAATTTATAATTATGTAGATAATTACATGTAGATAATGTCCTCAAGTTCTGTATAACCACTTTGTCCTCTCTCTGTGTTTGTTTCTCGTTCGTTGTTGTGTGTGTTTGTGTGCATTTGTCTCTTTCAAACAGGTGCCGGTCCTCACCTCTGCAGTGCTGCCGTCTCCTGTAGCGCTGCATGGTTCTAAGCTAAGTTTCCTTTCCTTTTTCTGTTCTCTCAGATTTGTCCTCAGGTTTGAAGTGTCTGTGTTGTGCAGCTGGTCTGGTCTGTCTCTAGACAGTTCAGGCTTCACCCCCTAGTTAAATGGTGGAGGCTCACAGCGACATACTCAACACACAAGTTTCTGAACTCTGCATGAGGGTTTCTCCGACGAAGTGAGGGCCGTGAGGCACAGCTCCCCGTCCCCCGGTGACCCTGCTAGGTCCACCTTCTTAGGGAAACCCTCTGCAGAGGAGCTGACAGAGCCAGGAACTTGTGAGTTGTGTGTGTCCACTCAGGCATCATTCATGCTTGTTCTGTAGGCAGTTCCTGTCAGAAGGAGGAGGCGCAGCAGGAGCGTCGGGGGGCGGAAGACTGTGCCTCAGTGCCTCTCTCCTTCTGACATTGTTAAAGAAAACACAACAAATTTATAATTATGTAGATAATTACATGTAGATAATGTCCTCAAGTTCTGTATAACCACTTTGTCCTCTCTCTGTGTTTGTTTCTCGTTCGTTGTTGTGTGTGTTTGTGTGCATTTGTCTCTTTCAAACAGGTGCCGGTCCTCACCTCTGCAGTGCTGCCGTCTCCTGTAGCGCTGCATGGTTCTAAGCTAAGTTTCCTTTCCTTTTTCTGTTCTCTCAGATTTGTCCTCAGGTTTGAAGTGTCTGTGTTGTGCAGCTGGTCTGGTCTGTCTCTAGACAGTTCAGGCTTCACCCACTAGTTAAATGGTGGAGGCTCACAGCGACATACTCAACACACAAGTTTCTGAACTCTGCATGAGGGTTTCTCCGACGAAGTGAGGGCCGTGAGGCACAGCTCCCCGTCCCCCGGTGACCCTGCTAGGTCCACCTTCTTAGGGAAACCCTCTGCAGAGGAGCTGACAGAGCCAGGAACTTGTGAGTTGTGTGTGTCCACTCAGGCATCATTCATGCTTGTTCTGTAGGCAGTTCCTGTCAGAAGGAGGAGGCGCAGCAGGAGCGTCGGGGGGCGGAAGACGGTGCCTCAGTGCCTCTCTCCTTCTGACATTGTTAAAGAAAACACAACAAATTTATAATTATGTAGATAATTACATGTAGATAATGTCCTCAAGTTCTGTATAACCACTTTGTCCTCTCTCTGTGTTTGTTTCTCGTTCGTTGTTGTGTGTGTTTGTGTGCATTTGTCTCTTTCAAACAGGTGCCGGTCCTCACCTCTGCAGTGCTGCCGTCTCCTGTAGCGCTGCATGGTTCTAAGCTAAGTTTCCTTTCCTTTTTCTGTTCTCTCAGATTTGTCCTCAGGTTTGAAGTGTCTGTGTTGTGCAGCTGGTCTGGTCTGTCTCTAGACAGTTCAGGCTTCACCCCCTAGTTAAATGGTGGAGGCTCACAGCGACATACTCAACACACAAGTTTCTGAACTCTGCATGAGGGTTTCTCCGACGAAGTGAGGGCCGTGAGGCACAGCTCCCCGTCCCCCGGTGACCCTGCTAGGTCCACCTTCTTAGGGAAACCCTCTGCAGAGGAGCTGACAGAGCCAGGAACTTGTGAGTTGTGTGTGTCCACTCAGGCATCATTCATGCTTGTTCTGTAGGCAGTTCCTGTCAGAAGGAGGAGGCGCAGCAGGAGCGTCGGGGGGCGGAAGACGGTGCCTCAGTGCCTCTCTCCTTCTGACATTGTTAAAGAAAACACAACAAATTTATAATTATGTAGATAATTACATGTAGATAATGTCCTCAAGTTCTGTATAACCACTTTGTCCTCTCTCTGTGTTTGTTTCTCGTTCGTTGTTGTGTGTGTTTGTGTGCATTTGTCTCTTTCAAACAGGTGCCGGTCCTCACCTCTGCAGTGCTGCCGTCTCCTGTAGCGCTGCATGGTTCTAAGCTAAGTTTCCTTTCCTTTTTCTGTTCTCTCAGATTTGTCCTCAGGTTTGAAGTGTCTGTGTTGTGCAGCTGGTCTGCTCTGTCTCTAGACAGTTCAGGCTTCACCCACTAGTTAAATGGTGGAGGCTCACAGCGACATACTCAACACACAAGTTTCTGAACTCTGCATGAGGGTTTCTCCGACGAAGCGAGGGCCGTGAGGCACAGCTCCCCGTCCCCCGGTGACCCTGCTAGGTCCACCTTCTTAGGGAAACCCTCTGCAGAGGAGCTGACAGAGCCAGGAACTTGTGAGTTGTGTGTGTCCACTCAGGCATCATTCATGCTTGTTCTGTAGGCAGTTCCTGTCAGAAGGAGGAGGCGCAGCAGGAGCGTCGGGGGGCGGAAGACGGTGCCTCAGTGCCTCTCTCCTTCTGACATTGTTAAAGAAAACACAACAAATTTATAATTATGTAGATAATTACATGTAGATAATGTCCTCAAGTTCTGTATAACCACTTTGTCCTCTCTCTGTGTTTGTTTCTCGTTCGTTGTTGTGTGTGTTTGTGTGCATTTGTCTCTTTCAAACAGGTGCCGGTCCTCACCTCTGCAGTGCTGCCGTCTCCTGTAGCGCTGCATGGTTCTAAGCTAAGTTTCCTTTCCTTTTTCTGTTCTCTCAGATTTGTCCTCAGGTTTGAAGTGTCTGTGTTGTGCAGCTGGTCTGGTCTGTCTCTAGACAGTTCAGGCTTCACCCACTAGTTAAATGGTGGAGGCTCACAGCGACATACTCAACACACAAGTTTCTGAACTCTGCATGAGGGTTTCTCCGACGAAGTGAGGGCCGTGAGGCACAGCTCCCCGTCCCCCGGTGACCCTGCTAGGTCCACCTTCTTAGGGAAACCCTCTGCAGAGGAGCTGACAGAGCCAGGAACTTGTGAGTTGTGTGTGTCCACTCAGGCATCATTCATGCTTGTTCTGTAGGCAGTTCCTGTCAGAAGGAGGAGGCGCAGCAGGAGCGTCGGGGGGCGGAAGACGGTGCCTCAGTGCCTCTCTCCTTCTGACATTGTTAAAGAAAACACAACAAATTTATAATTATGTAGATAATTACATGTAGATAATGTCCTCAAGTTCTGTATAACCACTTTGTCCTCTCTCTGTGTTTGTTTCTCGTTCGTTGTTGTGTGTGTTTGTGTGCATTTGTCTCTTTCAAACAGGTGCCGGTCCTCACCTCTGCAGTGCTGCCGTCTCCTGTAGCGCTGCATGGTTCTAAGCTAAGTTTCCTTTCCTTTTTCTGTTCTCTCAGATTTGTCCTCAGGTTTGAAGTGTCTGTGTTGTGCAGCTGGTCTGCTCTGTCTCTAGACAGTTCAGGCTTCACCCACTAGTTAAATGGTGGAGGCTCACAGCGACATACTCAACACACAAGTTTCTGAACTCTGCATGAGGGTTTCTCCGACGAAGCGAGGGCCGTGAGGCACAGCTCCCCGTCCCCCGGTGACCCTGCTAGGTCCACCTTCTTAGGGAAACCCTCTGCAGAGGAGCTGACAGAGCCAGGAACTTGTGAGTTGTGTGTGTCCACTCAGGCATCATTCATGCTTGTTCTGTAGGCAGTTCCTGTCAGAAGGAGGAGGCGCAGCAGGAGCGTCGGGGGGCGGAAGACGGTGCCTCAGTGCCTCTCTCCTTCTGACATTGTTAAAGAAAACACAACAAATTTATAATTATGTAGATAATTACATGTAGATAATGTCCTCAAGTTCTGTATAACCACTTTGTCCTCTCTCTGTGTTTGTTTCTCGTTCGTTGTTGTGTGTGTTTGTGTGCATTTGTCTCTTTCAAACAGGTGCCGGTCCTCACCTCTGCAGTGCTGCCGTCTCCTGTAGCGCTGCATGGTTCTAAGCTAAGTTTCCTTTCCTTTTTCTGTTCTCTCAGATTTGTCCTCAGGTTTGAAGTGTCTGTGTTGTGCAGCTGGTCTGGTCTGTCTCTAGACAGTTCAGGCTTCACCCCCTAGTTAAATGGTGGAGGCTCACAGCGACATACTCAACACACAAGTTTCTGAACTCTGCATGAGGGTTTCTCCGACGAAGTGAGGGCCGTGAGGCACAGCTCCCCGTCCCCCGGTGACCCTGCTAGGTCCACCTTCTTAGGGAAACCCTCTGCAGAGGAGCTGACAGAGCCAGGAACTTGTGAGTTGTGTGTGTCCACTCAGGCATCATTCATGCTCGTTCTGTAGGCAGTTCCTGTCAGAAGGAGGAGGCGCAGCAGGAGCGTCGGGGGGCGGAAGACGGTGCCTCAGTGCCTCTCTCCTTCTGACATTGTTAAAGAAAACACAACAAATTTATAATTATGTAGATAATTACATGTAGATAATGTCCTCAAGTTCTGTATAACCACTTTGTCCTCTCTCTGTGTTTGTTTCTCGTTCGTTGTTGTGTGTGTTTGTGTGCATTTGTCTCTTTCAAACAGGTGCCGGTCCTCACCTCTGCAGTGCTGCCGTCTCCTGTAGCGCTGCATGGTTCTAAGCTAAGTTTCCTTTCCTTTTTCTGTTCTCTCAGATTTGTCCTCAGGTTTGAAGTGTCTGTGTTGTGCAGCTGGTCTGGTCTGTCTCTAGACAGTTCAGGCTTCACCCACTAGTTAAATGGTGGAGGCTCACAGCGACATACTCAACACACAAGTTTCTGAACTCTGCATGAGGGTTTCTCCGACGAAGCGAGGGCCGTGAGGCACAGCTCCCCGTCCCCCGGTGACCCTGCTAGGTCCACCTTCTTAGGGAAACCCTCTGCAGAGGAGCTGACAGAGCCAGGAACTTGTGAGTTGTGTGTGTCCACTCAGGCATCATTCATGCTTGTTCTGTAGGCAGTTCCTGTCAGAAGGAGGAGGCGCAGCAGGAGCGTCGGGGGGCGGAAGACGGTGCCTCAGTGCCTCTCTCCTTCTGACATTGTTAAAGAAAACACAACAAATTTATAATTATGTAGATAATTACATGTAGATAATGTCCTCAAGTTCTGTATAACCACTTTGTCCTCTCTCTGTGTTTGTTTCTCGTTCGTTGTTGTGTGTGTTTGTGTGCATTTGTCTCTTTCAAACAGGTGCCGGTCCTCACCTCTGCAGTGCTGCCGTCTCCTGTAGCGCTGCATGGTTCTAAGCTAAGTTTCCTTTCCTTTTTCTGTTCTCTCAGATTTGTCCTCAGGTTTGAAGTGTCTGTGTTGTGCAGCTGGTCTGGTCTGGTCTGTCTCTAGACAGTTCAGGCTTCACCCCCTAGTTAAATGGTGGAGGCTCACAGCGACATACTCAACACACAAGTTTCTGAACTCTGCATGAGGGTTTCGCCGACGAAGTGAGGGCCGTGAGGCACAGCTCCCCGTCCCCCGGTGACCCTGCTAGGTCCACCTTCTTAGGGAAACCCTCTGCAGAGGAGCTGACAGAGCCAGGAACTTGTGAGTTGTGTGTGTCCACTCAGGCATCATTCATGCTTGTTCTGTAGGCAGTTCCTGTCAGAAGGAGGAGGCGCAGCAGGAGCGTCGGGGGGCGGAAGACGGTGCCTCAGTGCCTCTCTCCTTCTGACATTGTTAAAGAAAACACAACAAATTTATAATTATGTAGATAATTACATGTAGATAATGTCCTCAAGTTCTGTATAACCACTTTGTCCTCTCTCTGTGTTTGTTTCTCGTTCGTTGTTGTGTGTGTTTGTGTGCATTTGTCTCTTTCAAACAGGTGCCGGTCCTCACCTCTGCAGTGCTGCCGTCTCCTGTAGCGCTGCATGGTTCTAAGCTAAGTTTCCTTTCCTTTTTCTGTTCTCTCAGATTTGTCCTCAGGTTTGAAGTGTCTGTGTTGTGCAGCTGGTCTGGTCTGTCTCTAGACAGTTCAGGCTTCACCCACTAGTTAAATGGTGGAGGCTCACAGCGACATACTCAACACACAAGTTTCTGAACTCTGCATGAGGGTTTCTCCGACGAAGTGAGGGCCGTGAGGCACAGCTCCCCATCCCCCGGTGACCCTGCTAGGTCCACCTTCTTAGGGAAACCCTCTGCAGAGGAGCTGACAGAGCCAGGAACTTGTGAGTTGTGTGTGTCCACTCAGGCATCATTCATGCTTGTTCTGTAGGCAGTTCCTGTCAGAAGGAGGAGGCGCAGCAGGAGCGTCGGGGGGCGGAAGACGGTGCCTCAGTGCCTCTCTCCTTCTGACATTGTTAAAGAAAACACAACAAATTTATAATTATGTAGATAATTACATGTAGATAATGTCCTCAAGTTCTGTATAACCACTTTGTCCTCTCTCTGTGTTTGTTTCTCGTTCGTTGTTGTGTGTGTTTGTGTGCATTTGTCTCTTTCAAACAGGTGCCGGTCCTCACCTCTGCAGTGCTGCCGTCTCCTGTAGCGCTGCATGGTTCTAAGCTAAGTTTCCTTTCCTTTTTCTGTTCTCTCAGATTTGTCCTCAGGTTTGAAGTGTCTGTGTTGTGCAGCTGGTCTGGTCTGTCTCTAGACAGTTCAGGCTTCACCCCCTAGTTAAATGGTGGAGGCTCACAGCGACATACTCAACACACAAGTTTCTGAACTCTGCATGAGGGTTTCTCCGACGAAGTGAGGGCCGTGAGGCACAGCTCCCCGTCCCCCGGTGACCCTGCTAGGTCCACCTTCTTAGGGAAACCCTCTGCAGAGGAGCTGACAGAGCCAGGAACTTGTGAGTTGTGTGTGTCCACTCAGGCATCATTCATGCTTGTTCTGTAGGCAGTTCCTGTCAGAAGGAGGAGGCGCAGCAGGAGCGTCGGGGGGCGGAAGACTGTGCCTCAGTGCCTCTCTCCTTCTGACATTGTTAAAGAAAACACAACAAATTTATAATTATGTAGATAATTACATGTAGATAATGTCCTCAAGTTCTGTATAACCACTTTGTCCTCTCTCTGTGTTTGTTTCTCGTTCGTTGTTGTGTGTGTTTGTGTGCATTTGTCTCTTTCAAACAGGTGCCGGTCCTCACCTCTGCAGTGCTGCCGTCTCCTGTAGCGCTGCATGGTTCTAAGCTAAGTTTCCTTTCCTTTTTCTGTTCTCTCAGATTTGTCCTCAGGTTTGAAGTGTCTGTGTTGTGCAGCTGGTCTGGTCTGTCTCTAGACAGTTCAGGCTTCACCCACTAGTTAAATGGTGGAGGCTCACAGCGACATACTCAACACACAAGTTTCTGAACTCTGCATGAGGGTTTCTCCGACGAAGTGAGGGCCGTGAGGCACAGCTCCCCGTCCCCCGGTGACCCTGCTAGGTCCACCTTCTTAGGGAAACCCTCTGCAGAGGAGCTGACAGAGCCAGGAACTTGTGAGTTGTGTGTGTCCACTCAGGCATCATTCATGCTTGTTCTGTAGGCAGTTCCTGTCAGAAGGAGGAGGCGCAGCAGGAGCGTCGGGGGGCGGAAGACGGTGCCTCAGTGCCTCTCTCCTTCTGACATTGTTAAAGAAAACACAACAAATTTATAATTATGTAGATAATTACATGTAGATAATGTCCTCAAGTTCTGTATAACCACTTTGTCCTCTCTCTGTGTTTGTTTCTCGTTCGTTGTTGTGTGTGTTTGTGTGCATTTGTCTCTTTCAAACAGGTGCCGGTCCTCACCTCTGCAGTGCTGCCGTCTCCTGTAGCGCTGCATGGTTCTAAGCTAAGTTTCCTTTCCTTTTTCTGTTCTCTCAGATTTGTCCTCAGGTTTGAAGTGTCTGTGTTGTGCAGCTGGTCTGGTCTGTCTCTAGACAGTTCAGGCTTCACCCCCTAGTTAAATGGTGGAGGCTCACAGCGACATACTCAACACACAAGTTTCTGAACTCTGCATGAGGGTTTCTCCGACGAAGTGAGGGCCGTGAGGCACAGCTCCCCGTCCCCCGGTGACCCTGCTAGGTCCACCTTCTTAGGGAAACCCTCTGCAGAGGAGCTGACAGAGCCAGGAACTTGTGAGTTGTGTGTGTCCACTCAGGCATCATTCATGCTTGTTCTGTAGGCAGTTCCTGTCAGAAGGAGGAGGCGCAGCAGGAGCGTCGGGGGGCGGAAGACGGTGCCTCAGTGCCTCTCTCCTTCTGACATTGTTAAAGAAAACACAACAAATTTATAATTATGTAGATAATTACATGTAGATAATGTCCTCAAGTTCTGTATAACCACTTTGTCCTCTCTCTGTGTTTGTTTCTCGTTCGTTGTTGTGTGTGTTTGTGTGCATTTGTCTCTTTCAAACAGGTGCCGGTCCTCACCTCTGCAGTGCTGCCGTCTCCTGTAGCGCTGCATGGTTCTAAGCTAAGTTTCCTTTCCTTTTTCTGTTCTCTCAGATTTGTCCTCAGGTTTGAAGTGTCTGTGTTGTGCAGCTGGTCTGCTCTGTCTCTAGACAGTTCAGGCTTCACCCACTAGTTAAATGGTGGAGGCTCACAGCGACATACTCAACACACAAGTTTCTGAACTCTGCATGAGGGTTTCTCCGACGAAGTGAGGGCCGTGAGGCACAGCTCCCCGTCCCCCGGTGACCCTGCTAGGTCCACCTTCTTAGGGAAACCCTCTGCAGAGGAGCTGACAGAGCCAGGAACTTGTGAGTTGTGTGTGTCCACTCAGGCATCATTCATGCTTGTTCTGTAGGCAGTTCCTGTCAGAAGGAGGAGGCGCAGCAGGAGCGTCGGGGGGCGGAAGACGGTGCCTCAGTGCCTCTCTCCTTCTGACATTGTTAAAGAAAACACAACAAATTTATAATTATGTAGATAATTACATGTAGATAATGTCCTCAAGTTCTGTATAACCACTTTGTCCTCTCTCTGTGTTTGTTTCTCGTTCGTTGTTGTGTGTGTTTGTGTGCATTTGTCTCTTTCAAACAGGTGCCGGTCCTCACCTCTGCAGTGCTGCCGTCTCCTGTAGCGCTGCATGGTTCTAAGCTAAGTTTCCTTTCCTTTTTCTGTTCTCTCAGATTTGTCCTCAGGTTTGAAGTGTCTGTGTTGTGCAGCTGGTCTGGTCTGTCTCTAGACAGTTCAGGCTTCACCCACTAGTTAAATGGTGGAGGCTCACAGCGACATACTCAACACACAAGTTTCTGAACTCTGCATGAGGGTTTCTCCGACGAAGTGAGGGCCGTGAGGCACAGCTCCCCGTCCCCCGGTGACCCTGCTAGGTCCACCTTCTTAGGGAAACCCTCTGCAGAGGAGCTGACAGAGCCAGGAACTTGTGAGTTGTGTGTGTCCACTCAGGCATCATTCATGCTTGTTCTGTAGGCAGTTCCTGTCAGAAGGAGGAGGCGCAGCAGGAGCGTCGGGGGGCGGAAGACGGTGCCTCAGTGCCTCTCTCCTTCTGACATTGTTAAAGAAAACACAACAAATTTATAATTATGTAGATAATTACATGTAGATAATGTCCTCAAGTTCTGTATAACCACTTTGTCCTCTCTCTGTGTTTGTTTCTCGTTCGTTGTTGTGTGTGTTTGTGTGCATTTGTCTCTTTCAAACAGGTGCCGGTCCTCACCTCTGCAGTGCTGCCGTCTCCTGTAGCGCTGCATGGTTCTAAGCTAAGTTTCCTTTCCTTTTTCTGTTCTCTCAGATTTGTCCTCAGGTTTGAAGTGTCTGTGTTGTGCAGCTGGTCTGGTCTGTCTCTAGACAGTTCAGGCTTCACCCACTAGTTAAATGGTGGAGGCTCACAGCGACATACTCAACACACAAGTTTCTGAACTCTGCATGAGGGTTTCTCCGACGAAGTGAGGGCCGTGAGGCACAGCTCCCCATCCCCCGGTGACCCTGCTAGGTCCACCTTCTTAGGGAAACCCTCTGCAGAGGAGCTGACAGAGCCAGGAACTTGTGAGTTGTGTGTGTCCACTCAGGCATCATTCATGCTTGTTCTGTAGGCAGTTCCTGTCAGAAGGAGGAGGCGCAGCAGGAGCGTCGGGGGGCGGAAGACGGTGCCTCAGTGCCTCTCTCCTTCTGACATTGTTAAAGAAAACACAACAAATTTATAATTATGTAGATAATTACATGTAGATAATGTCCTCAAGTTCTGTATAACCACTTTGTCCTCTCTCTGTGTTTGTTTCTCGTTCGTTGTTGTGTGTGTTTGTGTGCATTTGTCTCTTTCAAACAGGTGCCGGTCCTCACCTCTGCAGTGCTGCCGTCTCCTGTAGCGCTGCATGGTTCTAAGCTAAGTTTCCTTTCCTTTTTCTGTTCTCTCAGATTTGTCCTCAGGTTTGAAGTGTCTGTGTTGTGCAGCTGGTCTGGTCTGTCTCTAGACAGTTCAGGCTTCACCCCCTAGTTAAATGGTGGAGGCTCACAGCGACATACTCAACACACAAGTTTCTGAACTCTGCATGAGGGTTTCTCCGACGAAGTGAGGGCCGTGAGGCACAGCTCCCCGTCCCCCGGTGACCCTGCTAGGTCCACCTTCTTAGGGAAACCCTCTGCAGAGGAGCTGACAGAGCCAGGAACTTGTGAGTTGTGTGTGTCCACTCAGGCATCATTCATGCTTGTTCTGTAGGCAGTTCCTGTCAGAAGGAGGAGGCGCAGCAGGAGCGTCGGGGGGCGGAAGACTGTGCCTCAGTGCCTCTCTCCTTCTGACATTGTTAAAGAAAACACAACAAATTTATAATTATGTAGATAATTACATGTAGATAATGTCCTCAAGTTCTGTATAACCACTTTGTCCTCTCTCTGTGTTTGTTTCTCGTTCGTTGTTGTGTGTGTTTGTGTGCATTTGTCTCTTTCAAACAGGTGCCGGTCCTCACCTCTGCAGTGCTGCCGTCTCCTGTAGCGCTGCATGGTTCTAAGCTAAGTTTCCTTTCCTTTTTCTGTTCTCTCAGATTTGTCCTCAGGTTTGAAGTGTCTGTGTTGTGCAGCTGGTCTGGTCTGTCTCTAGACAGTTCAGGCTTCACCCACTAGTTAAATGGTGGAGGCTCACAGCGACATACTCAACACACAAGTTTCTGAACTCTGCATGAGGGTTTCTCCGACGAAGTGAGGGCCGTGAGGCACAGCTCCCCGTCCCCCGGTGACCCTGCTAGGTCCACCTTCTTAGGGAAACCCTCTGCAGAGGAGCTGACAGAGCCAGGAACTTGTGAGTTGTGTGTGTCCACTCAGGCATCATTCATGCTTGTTCTGTAGGCAGTTCCTGTCAGAAGGAGGAGGCGCAGCAGGAGCGTCGGGGGGCGGAAGACGGTGCCTCAGTGCCTCTCTCCTTCTGACATTGTTAAAGAAAACACAACAAATTTATAATTATGTAGATAATTACATGTAGATAATGTCCTCAAGTTCTGTATAACCACTTTGTCCTCTCTCTGTGTTTGTTTCTCGTTCGTTGTTGTGTGTGTTTGTGTGCATTTGTCTCTTTCAAACAGGTGCCGGTCCTCACCTCTGCAGTGCTGCCGTCTCCTGTAGCGCTGCATGGTTCTAAGCTAAGTTTCCTTTCCTTTTTCTGTTCTCTCAGATTTGTCCTCAGGTTTGAAGTGTCTGTGTTGTGCAGCTGGTCTGGTCTGTCTCTAGACAGTTCAGGCTTCACCCCCTAGTTAAATGGTGGAGGCTCACAGCGACATACTCAACACACAAGTTTCTGAACTCTGCATGAGGGTTTCTCCGACGAAGTGAGGGCCGTGAGGCACAGCTCCCCGTCCCCCGGTGACCCTGCTAGGTCCACCTTCTTAGGGAAACCCTCTGCAGAGGAGCTGACAGAGCCAGGAACTTGTGAGTTGTGTGTGTCCACTCAGGCATCATTCATGCTCGTTCTGTAGGCAGTTCCTGTCAGAAGGAGGAGGCGCAGCAGGAGCGTCGGGGGGCGGAAGACGGTGCCTCAGTGCCTCTCTCCTTCTGACATTGTTAAAGAAAACACAACAAATTTATAATTATGTAGATAATTACATGTAGATAATGTCCTCAAGTTCTGTATAACCACTTTGTCCTCTCTCTGTGTTTGTTTCTCGTTCGTTGTTGTGTGTGTTTGTGTGCATTTGTCTCTTTCAAACAGGTGCCGGTCCTCACCTCTGCAGTGCTGCCGTCTCCTGTAGCGCTGCATGGTTCTAAGCTAAGTTTCCTTTCCTTTTTCTGTTCTCTCAGATTTGTCCTCAGGTTTGAAGTGTCTGTGTTGTGCAGCTGGTCTGGTCTGTCTCTAGACAGTTCAGGCTTCACCCACTAGTTAAATGGTGGAGGCTCACAGCGACATACTCAACACACAAGTTTCTGAACTCTGCATGAGGGTTTCTCCGACGAAGCGAGGGCCGTGAGGCACAGCTCCCCGTCCCCCGGTGACCCTGCTAGGTCCACCTTCTTAGGGAAACCCTCTGCAGAGGAGCTGACAGAGCCAGGAACTTGTGAGTTGTGTGTGTCCACTCAGGCATCATTCATGCTTGTTCTGTAGGCAGTTCCTGTCAGAAGGAGGAGGCGCAGCAGGAGCGTCGGGGGGCGGAAGACGGTGCCTCAGTGCCTCTCTCCTTCTGACATTGTTAAAGAAAACACAACAAATTTATAATTATGTAGATAATTACATGTAGATAATGTCCTCAAGTTCTGTATAACCACTTTGTCCTCTCTCTGTGTTTGTTTCTCGTTCGTTGTTGTGTGTGTTTGTGTGCATTTGTCTCTTTCAAACAGGTGCCGGTCCTCACCTCTGCAGTGCTGCCGTCTCCTGTAGCGCTGCATGGTTCTAAGCTAAGTTTCCTTTCCTTTTTCTGTTCTCTCAGATTTGTCCTCAGGTTTGAAGTGTCTGTGTTGTGCAGCTGGTCTGGTCTGGTCTGTCTCTAGACAGTTCAGGCTTCACCCCCTAGTTAAATGGTGGAGGCTCACAGCGACATACTCAACACACAAGTTTCTGAACTCTGCATGAGGGTTTCGCCGACGAAGTGAGGGCCGTGAGGCACAGCTCCCCGTCCCCCGGTGACCCTGCTAGGTCCACCTTCTTAGGGAAACCCTCTGCAGAGGAGCTGACAGAGCCAGGAACTTGTGAGTTGTGTGTGTCCACTCAGGCATCATTCATGCTTGTTCTGTAGGCAGTTCCTGTCAGAAGGAGGAGGCGCAGCAGGAGCGTCGGGGGGCGGAAGACGGTGCCTCAGTCCCTCTCTCCTTCTGACATTGTTAAAGAAAACACAACAAATTTATAATTATGTAGATAATTACATGTAGATAATGTCCTCAAGTTCTGTATAACCACTTTGTCCTCTCTCTGTGTTTGTTTCTCGTTCGTTGTTGTGTGTGTTTGTGTGCATTTGTCTCTTTCAAACAGGTGCCGGTCCTCACCTCTGCAGTGCTGCCGTCTCCTGTAGCGCTGCATGGTTCTAAGCTAAGTTTCCTTTCCTTTTTCTGTTCTCTCAGATTTGTCCTCAGGTTTGAAGTGTCTGTGTTGTGCAGCTGGTCTGGTCTGGTCTGTCTCTAGACAGTTCAGGCTTCACCCCCTAGTTAAATGGTGGAGGCTCACAGCGACATACTCAACACACAAGTTTCTGAACTCTGCATGAGGGTTTCTCCGACGAAGTGAGGGCCGTGAGGCACAGCTCCCCGTCCCCCGGTGACCCTGCTAGGTCCACCTTCTTAGGGAAACCCTCTGCAGAGGAGCTGACAGAGCCAGGAACTTGTGAGTTGTGTGTGTCCACTCAGGCATCATTCATGCTTGTTCTGTAGGCAGTTCCTGTCAGAAGGAGAAGGCGCAGCAGGAGCGTCGGGGGGCGGAAGACGGTGCCTCAGTGCCTCTCTCCTTCTGACATTGTTAAAGAAAACACAACAAATTTATAATTATGTAGATAATTACATGTAGATAATGTCCTCAAGTTCTGTATAACCACTTTGTCCTCTCTCTGTGTTTGTTTCTCGTTCGTTGTTGTGTGTGTTTGTGTGCATTTGTCTCTTTCAAACAGGTGCCGGTCCTCACCTCTGCAGTGCTGCCGTCTCCTGTAGCGCTGCATGGTTCTAAGCTAAGTTTCCTTTCCTTTTTCTGTTCTCTCAGATTTGTCCTCAGGTTTGAAGTGTCTGTGTTGTGCAGCTGGTCTGGTCTGTCTCTAGACAGTTCAGGCTTCACCCACTAGTTAAATGGTGGAGGCTCACAGCGACATACTCAACACACAAGTTTCTGAACTCTGCATGAGGGTTTCTCCGACGAAGTGAGGGCCGTGAGGCACAGCTCCCCGTCCCCCGGTGACCCTGCTAGGTCCACCTTCTTAGGGAAACCCTCTGCAGAGGAGCTGACAGAGCCAGGAACTTGTGAGTTGTGTGTGTCCACTCAGGCATCATTCATGCTTGTTCTGTAGGCAGTTCCTGTCAGAAGGAGGAGGCGCAGCAGGAGCGTCGGGGGGCGGAAGACGGTGCCTCAGTGCCTCTCTCCTTCTGACATTGTTAAAGAAAACACAACAAATTTATAATTATGTAGATAATTACATGTAGATAATGTCCTCAAGTTCTGTATAACCACTTTGTCCTCTCTCTGTGTTTGTTTCTCGTTCGTTGTTGTGTGTGTTTGTGTGCATTTGTCTCTTTCAAACAGGTGCCGGTCCTCACCTCTGCAGTGCTGCCGTCTCCTGTAGCGCTGCATGGTTCTAAGCTAAGTTTCCTTTCCTTTTTCTGTTCTCTCAGATTTGTCCTCAGGTTTGAAGTGTCTGTGTTGTGCAGCTGGTCTGGTCTGGTCTGTCTCTAGACAGTTCAGGCTTCACCCCCTAGTTAAATGGTGGAGGCTCACAGCGACATACTCAACACACAAGTTTCTGAACTCTGCATGAGGGTTTCGCCGACGAAGTGAGGGCCGTGAGGCACAGCTCCCCGTCCCCCGGTGACCCTGCTAGGTCCACCTTCTTAGGGAAACCCTCTGCAGAGGAGCTGACAGAGCCAGGAACTTGTGAGTTGTGTGTGTCCACTCAGGCATCATTCATGCTTGTTCTGTAGGCAGTTCCTGTCAGAAGGAGAAGGCGCAGCAGGAGCGTCGGGGGGCGGAAGACGGTGCCTCAGTGCCTCTCTCCTTCTGACATTGTTAAAGAAAACACAACAAATTTATAATTATGTAGATAATTACATGTAGATAATGTCCTCAAGTTCTGTATAACCACTTTGTCCTCTCTCTGTGTTTGTTTCTCGTTCGTTGTTGTGTGTGTTTGTGTGCATTTGTCTCTTTCAAACAGGTGCCGGTCCTCACCTCTGCAGTGCTGCCGTCTCCTGTAGCGCTGCATGGTTCTAAGCTAAGTTTCCTTTCCTTTTTCTGTTCTCTCAGATTTGTCCTCAGGTTTGAAGTGTCTGTGTTGTGCAGCTGGTCTGGTCTGTCTCTAGACAGTTCAGGCTTCACCCACTAGTTAAATGGTGGAGGCTCACAGCGACATACTCAACACACAAGTTTCTGAACTCTGCATGAGGGTTTCTCCGACGAAGTGAGGGCCGTGAGGCACAGCTCCCCGTCCCCCGGTGACCCTGCTAGGTCCACCTTCTTAGGGAAACCCTCTGCAGAGGAGCTGACAGAGCCAGGAACTTGTGAGTTGTGTGTGTCCACTCAGGCATCATTCATGCTTGTTCTGTAGGCAGTTCCTGTCAGAAGGAGGAGGCGCAGCAGGAGCGTCGGGGGGCGGAAGACGGTGCCTCAGTGCCTCTCTCCTTCTGACATTGTTAAAGAAAACACAACAAATTTATAATTATGTAGATAATTACATGTAGATAATGTCCTCAAGTTCTGTATAACCACTTTGTCCTCTCTCTGTGTTTGTTTCTCGTTCGTTGTTGTGTGTGTTTGTGTGCATTTGTCTCTTTCAAACAGGTGCCGGTCCTCACCTCTGCAGTGCTGCCGTCTCCTGTAGCGCTGCATGGTTCTAAGCTAAGTTTCCTTTCCTTTTTCTGTTCTCTCAGATTTGTCCTCAGGTTTGAAGTGTCTGTGTTGTGCAGCTGGTCTGCTCTGTCTCTAGACAGTTCAGGCTTCACCCACTAGTTAAATGGTGGAGGCTCACAGCGACATACTCAACACACAAGTTTCTGAACTCTGCATGAGGGTTTCTCCGACGAAGTGAGGGCCGTGAGGCACAGCTCCCCGTCTCCCGGTGACCCTGCTAGGTCCACCTTCTTAGGGAAACCCTCTGCAGAGGAGCTGACAGAGCCAGGAACTTGTGAGTTGTGTGTGTCCACTCAGGCATCATTCATGCTTGTTCTGTAGGCAGTTCCTGTCAGAAGGAGGAGGCGCAGCAGGAGCGTCGGGGGGCGGAAGACGGTGCCTCAGTGCCTCTCTCCTTCTGACATTGTTAAAGAAAACACAACAAATTTATAATTATGTAGATAATTACATGTAGATAATGTCCTCAAGTTCTGTATAACCACTTTGTCCTCTCTCTGTGTTTGTTTCTCGTTCGTTGTTGTGTGTGTTTGTGTGCATTTGTCTCTTTCAAACAGGTGCCGGTCCTCACCTCTGCAGTGCTGCCGTCTCCTGTAGCGCTGCATGGTTCTAAGCTAAGTTTCCTTTCCTTTTTCTGTTCTCTCAGATTTGTCCTCAGGTTTGAAGTGTCTGTGTTGTGCAGCTGGTCTGGTCTGTCTCTAGACAGTTCAGGCTTCACCCACTAGTTAAATGGTGGAGGCTCACAGCGACATACTCAACACACAAGTTTCTGAACTCTGCATGAGGGTTTCTCCGACGAAGTGAGGGCCGTGAGGCACAGCTCCCCGTCCCCCGGTGACCCTGCTAGGTCCACCTTCTTAGGGAAACCCTCTGCAGAGGAGCTGACAGAGCCAGGAACTTGTGAGTTGTGTGTGTCCACTCAGGCATCATTCATGCTTGTTCTGTAGGCAGTTCCTGTCAGAAGGAGGAGGCGCAGCAGGAGCGTCGGGGGGCGGAAGACGGTGCCTCAGTGCCTCTCTCCTTCTGACATTGTTAAAGAAAACACAACAAATTTATAATTATGTAGATAATTACATGTAGATAATGTCCTCAAGTTCTGTATAACCACTTTGTCCTCTCTCTGTGTTTGTTTCTCGTTCGTTGTTGTGTGTGTTTGTGTGCATTTGTCTCTTTCAAACAGGTGCCGGTCCTCACCTCTGCAGTGCTGCCGTCTCCTGTAGCGCTGCATGGTTCTAAGCTAAGTTTCCTTTCCTTTTTCTGTTCTCTCAGATTTGTCCTCAGGTTTGAAGTGTCTGTGTTGTGCAGCTGGTCTGGTCTGTCTCTAGACAGTTCAGGCTTCACCCACTAGTTAAATGGTGGAGGCTCACAGCGACATACTCAACACACAAGTTTCTGAACTCTGCATGAGGGTTTCTCCGACGAAGTGAGGGCCGTGAGGCACAGCTCCCCATCCCCCGGTGACCCTGCTAGGTCCACCTTCTTAGGGAAACCCTCTGCAGAGGAGCTGACAGAGCCAGGAACTTGTGAGTTGTGTGTGTCCACTCAGGCATCATTCATGCTTGTTCTGTAGGCAGTTCCTGTCAGAAGGAGGAGGCGCAGCAGGAGCGTCGGGGGGCGGAAGACGGTGCCTCAGTGCCTCTCTCCTTCTGACATTGTTAAAGAAAACACAACAAATTTATAATTATGTAGATAATTACATGTAGATAATGTCCTCAAGTTCTGTATAACCACTTTGTCCTCTCTCTGTGTTTGTTTCTCGTTCGTTGTTGTGTGTGTTTGTGTGCATTTGTCTCTTTCAAACAGGTGCCGGTCCTCACCTCTGCAGTGCTGCCGTCTCCTGTAGCGCTGCATGGTTCTAAGCTAAGTTTCCTTTCCTTTTTCTGTTCTCTCAGATTTGTCCTCAGGTTTGAAGTGTCTGTGTTGTGCAGCTGGTCTGGTCTGTCTCTAGACAGTTCAGGCTTCACCCCCTAGTTAAATGGTGGAGGCTCACAGCGACATACTCAACACACAAGTTTCTGAACTCTGCATGAGGGTTTCTCCGACGAAGTGAGGGCCGTGAGGCACAGCTCCCCGTCCCCCGGTGACCCTGCTAGGTCCACCTTCTTAGGGAAACCCTCTGCAGAGGAGCTGACAGAGCCAGGAACTTGTGAGTTGTGTGTGTCCACTCAGGCATCATTCATGCTTGTTCTGTAGGCAGTTCCTGTCAGAAGGAGGAGGCGCAGCAGGAGCGTCGGGGGGCGGAAGACTGTGCCTCAGTGCCTCTCTCCTTCTGACATTGTTAAAGAAAACACAACAAATTTATAATTATGTAGATAATTACATGTAGATAATGTCCTCAAGTTCTGTATAACCACTTTGTCCTCTCTCTGTGTTTGTTTCTCGTTCGTTGTTGTGTGTGTTTGTGTGCATTTGTCTCTTTCAAACAGGTGCCGGTCCTCACCTCTGCAGTGCTGCCGTCTCCTGTAGCGCTGCATGGTTCTAAGCTAAGTTTCCTTTCCTTTTTCTGTTCTCTCAGATTTGTCCTCAGGTTTGAAGTGTCTGTGTTGTGCAGCTGGTCTGGTCTGTCTCTAGACAGTTCAGGCTTCACCCACTAGTTAAATGGTGGAGGCTCACAGCGACATACTCAACACACAAGTTTCTGAACTCTGCATGAGGGTTTCTCCGACGAAGTGAGGGCCGTGAGGCACAGCTCCCCGTCCCCCGGTGACCCTGCTAGGTCCACCTTCTTAGGGAAACCCTCTGCAGAGGAGCTGACAGAGCCAGGAACTTGTGAGTTGTGTGTGTCCACTCAGGCATCATTCATGCTTGTTCTGTAGGCAGTTCCTGTCAGAAGGAGGAGGCGCAGCAGGAGCGTCGGGGGGCGGAAGACGGTGCCTCAGTGCCTCTCTCCTTCTGACATTGTTAAAGAAAACACAACAAATTTATAATTATGTAGATAATTACATGTAGATAATGTCCTCAAGTTCTGTATAACCACTTTGTCCTCTCTCTGTGTTTGTTTCTCATTCGTTGTTGTGTGTGTTTGTGTGCATTTGTCTCTTTCAAACAGGTGCCGGTCCTCACCTCTGCAGTGCTGCCGTCTCCTGTAGCGCTGCATGGTTCTAAGCTAAGTTTCCTTTCCTTTTTCTGTTCTCTCAGATTTGTCCTCAGGTTTGAAGTGTCTGTGTTGTGCAGCTGGTCTGGTCTGTCTCTAGACAGTTCAGGCTTCACCCACTAGTTAAATGGTGGAGGCTCACAGCGACATACTCAACACACAAGTTTCTGAACTCTGCATGAGGGTTTCTCCGACGAAGTGAGGGCCGTGAGGCACAGCTCCCCGTCCCCCGGTGACCCTGCTAGGTCCACCTTCTTAGGGAAACCCTCTGCAGAGGAGCTGACAGAGCCAGGAACTTGTGAGTTGTGTGTGTCCACTCAGGCATCATTCATGCTTGTTCTGTAGGCAGTTCCTGTCAGAAGGAGGAGGCGCAGCAGGAGCGTCGGGGGGCGGAAGACGGTGCCTCAGTGCCTCTCTCCTTCTGACATTGTTAAAGAAAACACAACAAATTTATAATTATGTAGATAATTACATGTAGATAATGTCCTCAAGTTCTGTATAACCACTTTGTCCTCTCTCTGTGTTTGTTTCTCGTTCGTTGTTGTGTGTGTTTGTGTGCATTTGTCTCTTTCAAACAGGTGCCGGTCCTCACCTCTGCAGTGCTGCCGTCTCCTGTAGCGCTGCATGGTTCTAAGCTAAGTTTCCTTTCCTTTTTCTGTTCTCTCAGATTTGTCCTCAGGTTTGAAGTGTCTGTGTTGTGCAGCTGGTCTGGTCTGTCTCTAGACAGTTCAGGCTTCACCCACTAGTTAAATGGTGGAGGCTCACAGCGACATACTCAACACACAAGTTTCTGAACTCTGCATGAGGGTTTCTCCGACGAAGTGAGGGCCGTGAGGCACAGCTCCCCGTCCCCCGGTGACCCTGCTAGGTCCACCTTCTTAGGGAAACCCTCTGCAGAGGAGCTGACAGAGCCAGGAACTTGTGAGTTGTGTGTGTCCACTCAGGCATCATTCATGCTTGTTCTGTAGGCAGTTCCTGTCAGAAGGAGGAGGCGCAGCAGGAGCGTCGGGGGGCGGAAGACGGTGCCTCAGTGCCTCTCTCCTTCTGACATTGTTAAAGAAAACACAACAAATGTATAATTATGTAGATAATTACATGTAGATAATGTCCTCAAGTTCTGTATAACCACTTTGTCCTCTCTCTGTGTTTGTTTCTCGTTCGTTGTTGTGTGTGTTTGTGTGCATTTGTCTCTTTCAAACAGGTGCCGGTCCTCACCTCTGCAGTGCTGCCGTCTCCTGTAGCGCTGCATGGTTCTAAGCTAAGTTTCCTTTCCTTTTTCTGTTCTCTCAGATTTGTCCTCAGGTTTGAAGTGTCTGTGTTGTGCAGCTGGTCTGCTCTGTCTCTAGACAGTTCAGGCTTCACCCACTAGTTAAATGGTGGAGGCTCACAGCGACATACTCAACACACAAGTTTCTGAACTCTGCATGAGGGTTTCTCCGACGAAGTGAGGGCCGTGAGGCACAGCTCCCCGTCCCCCGGTGACCCTGCTAGGTCCACCTTCTTAGGGAAACCCTCTGCAGAGGAGCTGACAGAGCCAGGAACTTGTGAGTTGTGTGTGTCCACTCAGGCATCATTCATGCTTGTTCTGTAGGCAGTTCCTGTCAGAAGGAGGAGGCGCAGCAGGAGCGTCGGGGGGCGGAAGACGGTGCCTCAGTGCCTCTCTCCTTCTGACATTGTTAAAGAAAACACAACAAATTTATAATTATGTAGATAATTACATGTAGATAATGTCCTCAAGTTCTGTATAACCACTTTGTCCTCTCTCTGTGTTTGTTTCTCGTTCGTTGTTGTGTGTGTTTGTGTGCATTTGTCTCTTTCAAACAGGTGCCGGTCCTCACCTCTGCAGTGCTGCCGTCTCCTGTAGCGCTGCATGGTTCTAAGCTAAGTTTCCTTTCCTTTTTCTGTTCTCTCAGATTTGTCCTCAGGTTTGAAGTGTCTGTGTTGTGCAGCTGGTCTGGTCTGTCTCTAGACAGTTCAGGCTTCACCCACTAGTTAAATGGTGGAGGCTCACAGCGACATACTCAACACACAAGTTTCTGAACTCTGCATGAGGGTTTCTCCGACGAAGTGAGGGCCGTGAGGCACAGCTCCCCGTCCCCCGGTGACCCTGCTAGGTCCACCTTCTTAGGGAAACCCTCTGCAGAGGAGCTGACAGAGCCAGGAACTTGTGAGTTGTGTGTGTCCACTCAGGCATCATTCATGCTTGTTCTGTAGGCAGTTCCTGTCAGAAGGAGGAGGCGCAGCAGGAGCGTCGGGGGGCGGAAGACGGTGCCTCAGTGCCTCTCTCCTTCTGACATTGTTAAAGAAAACACAACAAATTTATAATTATGTAGATAATTACATGTAGATAATGTCCTCAAGTTCTGTATAACCACTTTGTCCTCTCTCTGTGTTTGTTTCTCGTTCGTTGTTGTGTGTGTTTGTGTGCATTTGTCTCTTTCAAACAGGTGCCGGTCCTCACCTCTGCAGTGCTGCCGTCTCCTGTAGCGCTGCATGGTTCTAAGCTAAGTTTCCTTTCCTTTTTCTGTTCTCTCAGATTTGTCCTCAGGTTTGAAGTGTCTGTGTTGTGCAGCTGGTCTGGTCTGTCTCTAGACAGTTCAGGCTTCACCCACTAGTTAAATGGTGGAGGCTCACAGCGACATACTCAACACACAAGTTTCTGAACTCTGCATGAGGGTTTCTCCGGCGAAGTGAGGGCCGTGAGGCACAGCTCCCCGTCCCCCGGTGACCCTGCTAGGTCCACCTTCTTAGGGAAACCCTCTGCAGAGGAGCTGACAGAGCCAGGAACTTGTGAGTTGCGTGTGTCCACTCAGGCATCATTCATGCTTGTTCTGTAGGCAGTTCCTGTCAGAAGGAGGAGGCGCAGCAGGAGCGTCGGGGGGCGGAAGACGGTGCCTCAGTGCCTCTCTCCTTCTGACATTGTTAAAGAAAACACAACAAATTTATAATTATGTAGATAATTACATGTAGATAATGTCCTCAAGTTCTGTATAACCACTTTGTCCTCTCTCTGTGTTTGTTTCTCGTTCGTTGTTGTGTGTGTTTGTGTGCATTTGTCTCTTTCAAACAGGTGCCGGTCCTCACCTCTGCAGTGCTGCCGTCTCCTGTAGCGCTGCATGGTTCTAAGCTAAGTTTCCTTTCCTTTTTCTGTTCTCTCAGATTTGTCCTCAGGTTTGAAGTGTCTGCGTTGTGCAGCTGGTCTGGTCTGTCTCTAGACAGTTCAGGCTTCACCCACTAGTTAAATGGTGGAGGCTCACAGCGACATACTCAACACACAAGTTTCTGAACTCTGCATGAGGGTTTCTCCGGCGAAGTGAGGGCCGTGAGGCACAGCTCCCCGTCCCCCGGTGACCCTGCTAGGTCCACCTTCTTAGGGAAACCCTCTGCAGAGGAGCTGACAGAGCCAGGAACTTGTGAGTTGCGTGTGTCCACTCAGGCATCATTCATGCTTGTTCTGTAGGCAGTTCCTGTCAGAAGGAGGAGGCGCAGCAGGAGCGTCGGGGGGCGGAAGACGGTGCCTCAGTGCCTCTCTCCTTCTGACATTGTTAAAGAAAACACAACAAATTTATAATTATGTAGATAATTACATGTAGATAATGTCCTCAAGTTCTGTATAACCACTTTGTCCTCTCTCTGTGTTTGTTTCTCGTTCGTTGTTGTGTGTGTTTGTGTGCATTTGTCTCTTTCAAACAGGTGCCGGTCCTCACCTCTGCAGTGCTGCCGTCTCCTGTAGCGCTGCATGGTTCTAAGCTAAGTTTCCTTTCCTTTTTCTGTTCTCTCAGATTTGTCCTCAGGTTTGAAGTGTCTGTGTTGTGCAGCTGGTCTGGTCTGTCTCTAGACAGTTCAGGCTTCACCCACTAGTTAAATGGTGGAGGCTCACAGCGACATACTCAACACACAAGTTTCTGAACTCTGCATGAGGGTTTCTCCGGCGAAGTGAGGGCCGTGAGGCACAGCTCCCCGTCCCCCGGTGACCCTGCTAGGTCCACCTTCTTAGGGAAACCCTCTGCAGAGGAGCTGACAGAGCCAGGAACTTGTGAGTTGCGTGTGTCCACTCAGGCATCATTCATGCTTGTTCTGTAGGCAGTTCCTGTCAGAAGGAGGAGGCGCAGCAGGAGCGTCGGGGGGCGGAAGACGGTGCCTCAGTGCCTCTCTCCTTCTGACATTGTTAAAGAAAACACAACAAATTTATAATTATGTAGATAATTACATGTAGATAATGTCCTCAAGTTCTGTATAACCACTTTGTCCTCTCTCTGTGTTTGTTTCTCGTTCGTTGTTGTGTGTGTTTGTGTGCATTTGTCTCTTTCAAACAGGTGCCGGTCCTCACCTCTGCAGTGCTGCCGTCTCCTGTAGCGCTGCATGGTTCTAAGCTAAGTTTCCTTTCCTTTTTCTGTTCTCTCAGATTTGTCCTCAGGTTTGAAGTGTCTGTGTTGTGCAGCTGGTCTGGTCTGTCTCTAGACAGTTCAGGCTTCACCCACTAGTTAAATGGTGGAGGCTCACAGCGACATACTCAACACACAAGTTTCTGAACTCTGCATGAGGGTTTCTCCGACGAAGTGAGGGCCGTGAGGCACAGCTCCCCGTCCCCCGGTGACCCTGCTAGGTCCACCTTCTTAGGGAAACCCTCTGCAGAGGAGCTGACAGAGCCAGGAACTTGTGAGTTGTGTGTGTCCACTCAGGCATCATTCATGCTTGTTCTGTAGGCAGTTCCTGTCAGAAGGAGGAGGCGCAGCAGGAGCGTCGGGGGGCGGAAGACGGTGCCTCAGTGCCTCTCTCCTTCTGACATTGTTAAAGAAAACACAACAAATTTATAATTATGTAGATAATTACATGTAGATAATGTCCTCAAGTTCTGTATAACCACTTTGTCCTCTCTCTGTGTTTGTTTCTCGTTCGTTGTTGTGTGTGTTTGTGTGCATTTGTCTCTTTCAAACAGGTGCCGGTCCTCACCTCTGCAGTGCTGCCGTCTCCTGTAGCGCTGCATGGTTCTAAGCTAAGTTTCCTTTCCTTTTTCTGTTCTCTCAGATTTGTCCTCAGGTTTGAAGTGTCTGTGTTGTGCAGCTGGTCTGGTCTGTCTCTAGACAGTTCAGGCTTCACCCACTAGTTAAATGGTGGAGGCTCACAGCGACATACTCAACACACAAGTTTCTGAACTCTGCATGAGGGTTTCTCCGACGAAGTGAGGGCCGTGAGGCACAGCTCCCCGTCCCCCGGTGACCCTGCTAGGTCCACCTTCTTAGGGAAACCCTCTGCAGAGGAGCTGACAGAGCCAGGAACTTGTGAGTTGTGTGTGTCCACTCAGGCATCATTCATGCTTGTTCTGTAGGCAGTTCCTGTCAGAAGGAGGAGGCGCAGCAGGAGCGTCGGGGGGCGGAAGACGGTGCAGTGCCTCTCTCCTTCTGACATTGTTAAAGAAAACACAACAAATTTATAATTATGTAGATAATTACATGTAGATAATGTCCTCAAGTTCTGTATAACCACTTTGTCCTCTCTCTGTGTTTGTTTCTCGTTCGTTGTTGTGTGTGTTTGTGTGCATTTGTCTCTTTCAAACAGGTGCCGGTCCTCACCTCTGCAGTGCTGCCGTCTCCTGTAGCGCTGCATGGTTCTAAGCTAAGTTTCCTTTCCTTTTTCTGTTCTCTCAGATTTGTCCTCAGGTTTGAAGTGTCTGTGTTGTGCAGCTGGTCTGGTCTGTCTCTAGACAGTTCAGGCTTCACCCACTAGTTAAATGGTGGAGGCTCACAGCGACATACTCAACACACAAGTTTCTGAACTCTGCATGAGGGTTTCTCCGACGAAGTGAGGGCCGTGAGGCACAGCTCCCCGTCCCCCGGTGACCCTGCTAGGTCCACCTTCTTAGGGAAACCCTCTGCAGAGGAGCTGACAGAGCCAGGAACTTGTGAGTTGTGTGTGTCCACTCAGGCATCATTCATGCTTGTTCTGTAGGCAGTTCCTGTCAGAAGGAGGAGGCGCAGCAGGAGCGTCGGGGGGCGGAAGACGGTGCCTCAGTGCCTCTCTCCTTCTGACATTGTTAAAGAAAACACAACAAATGTATAATTATGTAGATAATTACATGTAGATAATGTCCTCAAGTTCTGTATAACCACTTTGTCCTCTCTCTGTGTTTGTTTCTCGTTCGTTGTTGTGTGTGTTTGTGTGCATTTGTCTCTTTCAAACAGGTGCCGGTCCTCACCTCTGCAGTGCTGCCGTCTCCTGTAGCGCTGCATGGTTCTAAGCTAAGTTTCCTTTCCTTTTTCTGTTCTCTCAGATTTGTCCTCAGGTTTGAAGTGTCTGTGTTGTGCAGCTGGTCTGGTCTGTCTCTAGACAGTTCAGGCTTCACCCACTAGTTAAATGGTGGAGGCTCACAGCGACATACTCAACACACAAGTTTCTGAACTCTGCATGAGGGTTTCTCCGACGAAGTGAGGGCCGTGAGGCACAGCTCCCCGTCCCCCGGTGACCCTGCTAGGTCCACCTTCTTAGGGAAACCCTCTGCAGAGGAGCTGACAGAGCCAGGAACTTGTGAGTTGTGTGTGTCCACTCAGGCATCATTCATGCTTGTTCTGTAGGCAGTTCCTGTCAGAAGGAGGAGGCGCAGCAGGAGCGTCGGGGGGCGGAAGACGGTGCCTCAGTGCCTCTCTCCTTCTGACATTGTTAAAGAAAACACAACAAATTTATAATTATGTAGATAATTACATGTAGATAATGTCCTCAAGTTCTGTATAACCACTTTTTCCTCTCTCTGTGTTTGTTTCTCGTTCGTTGTTGTGTGTGTTTGTGTGCATTTGTCTCTTTCAAACAGGTGCTGGTCCTCACCTCTGCAGTGCTGCCGTCTCCTGTAGCGCTGCATGGTTCTAAGCTAAGTTTCCTTTCCTTTTTCTGTTCTCTCAGATTTGTCCTCAGGTTTGAAGTGTCTGTGTTGTGCAGCTGGTCTGGTCTGTCTCTAGACAGTTCAGGCTTCACCCACTAGTTAAATGGTGGAGGCTCACAGCGACATACTCAACACACAAGTTTCTGAACTCTGCATGAGGGTTTCTCCGACGAAGTGAGGGCCGTGAGGCACAGCTCCCCGTCCCCCGGTGACCCTGCTAGGTCCACCTTCTTAGGGAAACCCTCTGCAGAGGAGCTGACAGAGCCAGGAACTTGTGAGTTGTGTGTGTCCACTCAGGCATCATTCATGCTTGTTCTGTAGGCAGTTCCTGTCAGAAGGAGGAGGCGCAGCAGGAGCGTCGGGGGGCGGAAGACGGTGCCTCAGTGCCTCTCTCCTTCTGACATTGTTAAAGAAAACACAACAAATTTATAATTATGTAGATAATTACATGTAGATAATGTCCTCAAGTTCTGTATAACCACTTTGTCCTCTCTCTGTGTTTGTTTCTCGTTCGTTGTTGTGTGTGTTTGTGTGCATTTGTCTCTTTCAAACAGGTGCCGGTCCTCACCTCTGCAGTGCTGCCGTCTCCTGTAGCGCTGCATGGTTCTAAGCTAAGTTTCCTTTCCTTTTTCTGTTCTCTCAGATTTGTCCTCAGGTTTGAAGTGTCTGTGTTGTGCAGCTGGTCTGGTCTGTCTCTAGACAGTTCAGGCTTCACCCACTAGTTAAATGGTGGAGGCTCACAGCGACATACTCAACACACAAGTTTCTGAACTCTGCATGAGGGTTTCTCCGACGAAGTGAGGGCCGTGAGGCACAGCTCCCCGTCCCCCGGTGACCCTGCTAGGTCCACCTTCTTAGGGAAACCCTCTGCAGAGGAGCTGACAGAGCCAGGAACTTGTGAGTTGTGTGTGTCCACTCAGGCATCATTCATGCTTGTTCTGTAGGCAGTTCCTGTCAGAAGGAGGAGGCGCAGCAGGAGCGTCGGGGGGCGGAAGACGGTGCCTCAGTGCCTCTCTCCTTCTGACATTGTTAAAGAAAACGCAACAAATTTATAATTATGTAGATAATTACATGTAGATAATGTCCTCAAGTTCTGTATAACCACTTTGTCCTCTCTCTGTGTTTGTTTCTCGTTCGTTGTTGTGTGTGTTTGTGTGCATTTGTCTCTTTCAAACAGGTGCCGGTCCTCACCTCTGCAGTGCTGCCGTCTCCTGTAGCGCTGCATGGTTCTAAGCTAAGTTTCCTTTCCTTTTTCTGTTCTCTCAGATTTGTCCTCAGGTTTGAAGTGTCTGTGTTGTGCAGCTGGTCTGGTCTGTCTCTAGACAGTTCAGGCTTCACCCACTAGTTAAATGGTGGAGGCTCACAGCGACATACTCAACACACAAGTTTCTGAACTCTGCATGAGGGTTTCTCCGACGAAGTGAGGGCCGTGAGGCACAGCTCCCCGTCCCCCGGTGACCCTGCTAGGTCCACCTTCTTAGGGAAACCCTCTGCAGAGGAGCTGACAGAGCCAGGAACTTGTGAGTTGTGTGTGTCCACTCAGGCATCATTCATGCTTGTTCTGTAGGCAGTTCCTGTCAGAAGGAGGAGGCGCAGCAGGAGCGTCGGGGGGCGGAAGACGGTGCCTCAGTGCCTCTCTCCTTCTGACATTGTTAAAGAAAACACAACAAATTTATAATTATGTAGATAATTACATGTAGATAATGTCCTCAAGTTCTGTATAACCACTTTGTCCTCTCTCTGTGTTTGTTTCTCGTTCGTTGTTGTGTGTGTTTGTGTGCATTTGTCTCTTTCAAACAGGTGCCGGTCCTCACCTCTGCAGTGCTGCCGTCTCCTGTAGCGCTGCATGGTTCTAAGCTAAGTTTCCTTTCCTTTTTCTGTTCTCTCAGATTTGTCCTCAGGTTTGAAATACAAGGCAAAAAAAAAGGCTGCAGGGTAGCTTTTGAAAGCAAGAAAGTTTAACAGCTGGCCAAATGGCTGAGTCATCGGCATTGATTCATGACCCTTTCAGCACTCACAGGTACATTATGATCAATTTGTGCTCTGCAGCAGAAACACTTAAAAACAGTCACATCATCCCTTTTGACTAGCCAAAACAGAAGGGCTTCACTGACTCATCCTGAACAGGTAATACAGGTCAAAAAAAAAAAAAAAAAAAATAATTATATATATATGTCACACAGTGGAAATTTGTATTTATCTTGTATATTGTTTTTATCCTGATTTTTAGTGTTTATTTATGAGTGTCGTTTTATTTGCATGGTTTTATTCTGTTTCTATTGCATGGTTTTTAGTGTTTTATGTGACATGGTTTTTATCCACTGTGGACTGGCTGCACATGGGACAAATTAGCTGATAGGGACCACCTGCTGAGGCAGGGGTGTGTCCAGAGGTGGCCTATCAGCTGTGTAAAGATCTTTTAAAAACAGGCTAGCTGAGCACTGAAGGAGAGAGGCCCCAGACTGGAAGGTTAATGCGAGATGGCCAGCGTGATGCGGCGGCCTAGTCCTGACCTCATGGAATGGCAACAGTAAGAGAACGTGTGTGATTGGCAGCAGGGCAGAGGTTGTGAGTAGGGTCTGTACTGTTGTTTACTGGGTGCAGCTGGATTGGGAGAGGGTCGCCATGGCCATGAGCCAGGGCCGCTTCTGGGACCATTGTTCTGGCCCCTATTTGTTATTTTACAGGACACCGATGCAATGGGAGCTGTGGCGGTGGTCGCATGATGGATTTGGGAGCAGAACGCAAGCCGGGCTGGGAAGTGATGGGCCAGCGGAAGGACAAGAAGATGGGAGGCTCTTTCTTGTCTGCCGAAGATGAGGCTGGCGTGGACTCTGCTCTAAAGAAGGAATTCCTGGCCTGCTGATGGACCCATAATGAACATGTGGCATAATTATAGCAGGGTGGGTTTTAGTGAATGTAGAAAATGGTAGTTTTATGGGTTTTAGAATTGTTTTATTTAGTTTTAGTAGATTGACAACCTTTTATTACTTACACTTTAAGGGTGTTTTTATTTGTGCTCCCTGACCTAGTAATAAACTGTTTCTGATCAGACCTGCTTCCTCTCTGTGCCCGTGGTATCTGACTCGCTTGCTCCCCCTTGTATTTTAAAGAATCTTTCTTTTTAGCGTGACATTCTGGCGCGACCGCTTTAGTGTTGCCGTGTTATATCTATCTATCTCACTCATTTGGTTATTCCTGCGATTGTAAAACTGTAGTTTTAATAACACTTTATTAATAATTTTTTATTAATACTTTGTCTCTCAGTATATCTTTCCCTCATCAGTTCTTTTAAAAAAATTTGATTTATTGAAATTTTCTTTATTGATTTAGAGGTCAAATGCTGATAGTAATATGCAATCAATACTTAAGGAAACTCTAATTTTGTTGGCTAAGTTGTGAAAACTAACACATGTCACTGTAACACACAATTCCCACTCAGAAAGGGAAAACACAGCAGATCCAGGGGTGTAGGGTGCTTTGATGACACCCTACATTTGCAGACTTTAACAGCTCTAATACACAGGTGCTGAAAATCGGGCACAAAGATTTTTATTTTTTAAGTTAAAATGTACATATAGCAGTAACAGGTTATGAATTTTTAAAGCTACAAAACCAACATATTGTATAGAAAGTCAAAATCTCCAGGCTTCGTGTTTTCGTCGATTCCTGTATGTGTGAATGGGGCCTGCTGTAGGCTGTCATGATTCACAAACTTCTGGCAACGTACAGTAATTATTCATGACAAATGACACCTACTGTGCGTGGGTGAGAGTACATCGAGTCATGTCGACATGTTTCAGCACGCAAGCCGTCCGCTCGTCTGATTCTTTACACTGCTAATTTCGTGGTTTTTTAGCAGGTTTTTCAGTTATGTTTCCACACATGGATGGAGGTTTCATTTTTTTCTGATCAAACAGTCTTCTACAAAGCAACGCCTACATCAGGTTATGCTTGTACAGACTAACTAGTTGCTTGCAAACAGATGCCTCATACTGGTACTGAGGGCGCAGTGTAAAGGGCGTCAGAGGATTACACCGGAAGTTGGTTTTTGCTTTCAAAGTAAAGCTTCATTATAAACTATGATCAGATATAATAGTGTAAGATAAAAGTTGAGTCTTAAAAAGAACATTTAACAGTCTGGTTTATCGAGTAGATTGCTTGTATCACAATTAGCAGCCCTGCTGAATTCTTTCTGTTTTTTTTAATGAGCTCTATATAATATATTCAGTCCAGCTGCCTGTTTTATTCTTGCATCCCTCCCACGCAGCGACGGTTGGAAATTATTTTGAAAACTGTTAACGGAAGTGGGATGTGAGGCGTAATAGCTGGTACTTGAACAGTGAGTGTTTTGCTTTACCTTCTGAGCAAGTGACAGGCATACGGGAGGAGGGAGAAGTTTTTTGTAGCTTCGCTTGCTCCTCTTCATCATGGAGACTCGGGCACATTTCACCCGTGAGGAAATTAACAGCACGGTGTGGGAAGTCCAGGAGAAATACACGCACCTGAAACAGATAGGGACCGGGGCTTACGGCTCGGTATGGTGAGTGATTTATCATTTACTGTGCACTGCAAGAAGTGTGTGTCGCATTTGGGGCTCATTCACGTTAGCTACACTGGCTGCACACAGTGTGTAGTGGGCCTGCGTTATATCCTGTACAGTCTAACATAGAGTGGTCGCACAATCAGTCAACTCATGTAGCAAGTAAGCACCTAGTGTCATATTATAGCACGACGACCACACAGCCCGTTATGTGGACCTTACAGTCTTATGTTTACCTGCAGTAGGAGTAGGAGTTATGATTGAAAGTCTGTATTAAAGATGGCCACTTTCCATTTTCATGGCATCATACAGTTACATACAGGACACAGTTAAACACCAGAATAACTGTTTACGTAAAAACGTGCAGCAATTTAAATGTTTTGTTTTCTCTTTTTTTGTTTTGGGTTCTTTTTTTGTTGTTGTTGATTTTTTTTAGCAATACAATTATTTTTGCAGGCTTACATAAAAATGGGGGATCGGGTGTCAAACCATTAAGGAAACTAGATACAGCCAACATCACTTATCATTGCATTTTTACAACCTCCCTGGTTTTTATTTGGCTAACTGGATACATACAATCCCTGATTAGGGTTTCTAAAATAATTTCTGTTTGCACAGTTAGAATGCTTCAAGTTTAGTCATGTAGCTGCCTTCATAAAATGTTAATAACTGTAAAGAACCATTTGAGAAGAGCTATTCAGAAAGCTCTAAAGCCTATTATTATATTAATATGTCATGAGGGATAAAATGGCAAATGCTGGAACAGTGGCAGCTGTCAAACACACAAGGCCATTGCTACGTTTCATATTGCTGTCACGTAAGTGCTCTTAAGAATAACCAAAGGTCAATATATTTGAAGAAAAAAGCCAGCCTTTTGCCTTTTATCCATTATTGTGTACATTAACCCTTACATTATTGTTGAAATCACTGATTTTCTTCACTGTCAAATGTGCCTTCCTAATGAACTTTACCACACAGTTGTTCTAACTTATTTTGACTAAAAATATAAACTCATAAATTATGACAGCACTTAGTTTAAATTAGACTAAATTTAAAGGGCCTTGAGGTGACAGTTGTTGTGATTTGGCACTATATACATACAATTGAAATGAACTGAATTAACGGATAAAGCTTAGTAGGTAAAATTTTGAGAACCTAGATAAACGGCGAAAAAACTCTTTACTGACCTCAAAGCTCCTGTTGTCACAGCAGCAGTGTTCAGGCATGCTGACTAGGCTTTAAGCATAATAGTGTGGGAGTTATGATCTGTTAAAAAGCTCAGACTGGTCGACCTTTAAAAGAAGCAGCATCTCATGAACACCGTGAACATTATCTGAACCTACCTGTAAATGGAGGAGGGAAAGGAAATAACAAACAGAAGCACAGCCTGCAGTTTCGTGTTTTTTTAAATTATTTTTTATTGTAGCTATTTGCTTGGCATGCATTAGCTGTTTCATGTAAAGCCGGCTGCAATATTTGACATTACTGCATCAGTGTTGTTCACAGCACACAGTGAAGTGTGCAGTGTGTGTTGGTGGATGCGGCTCCAAATAGCCTAACAAGCCTGTCCTCCTACGATTTGGTGCCCTGTAAACATGCACGTCAAGAGCTGCCAAACATTCACATATTGATAACTCTGTAAACCACAGACCACCACACATTTAGAGAACGAGTCCCACATACAGTATCTCTGTCTCACATCATCTATGCTTTTGCTTTGTGTTTCATGCACAGCCTCTAAGTGTGACTGAAACCCCAAAAATAGACTATTCAGTCGTTTTCAAATGGTGAACATTATAGTGAGACTAAAAGGTCCAAGCAACAGCAGCCAGCTAATGACTTGTTACATTATCATTCCCAACAGCTCAGCACTAAATGAGAAGAATAAAGAAAAGGTGGCCATTAAAAAGCTCCACAGGCCTTTCCAGTCAGAGATCTTTGCTAAGAGGGCCTACCGAGAGCTCCGACTGCTCAAACACATGAAACATGAAAATGTGAGTAGACTATACACTATGCATACTCAGTCGCTTTTAGGAAGTTGTGTTTTTTGCATTGTAACAGCACTGTGATGCAGTAATATTCTGTAAATGAGCCATTGCTTGTATGTTTTAGTATTTGTCACCTGCTTCTTTCATTCCAACTAGGTGATAGGACTTATCGATGTGTTTACACCTGCCCTAAGCCTGGATGACTTCCAGGACTTGTGAGTATTCTTCATCTTATTAGCAAACCGCTCGGGGAAAGGCAGACAACACTTTAAATGATCTGCAGGTTCAAATGGTCTGGTGCTTATACAGCACTTTTCTAGTCTAATTAAGAATTCAAAGTACTTGTTACTACTAAAGCCTCAGTCACACACGCACACGCACACACACACACACACACACACACACACACACACACACACACACACACACACATTTATAAAAGCACTTTTTTCTATCCCTGAGCTCTTTTCTTTTTTATCATCAACAATTTTTATTTATTTCATTTTAAACTTCAATAACAGAACTTAAGGATAAATACATAAATAAATAGTTTAAAAAACAACAACAACAACAAAAACAAAAACCAAAACAAAGGGAAGTTATCCTATTCTTTCTTCACACACCAATCCCCACACCACCACTCTGTCATTACTCCTCTGTTCTTCAAGTTACAGAAAGCCAGCTTGTAAAGGGGGACCAAATACAATCATATTGATGCAATTTGTCTAATAAACCATAAGTCACTTTTTCGTAAGACGCCAACTTAGCCATTGTCATTAGCCACTCTTCATAGGGAGGGGGGGTTCTTTTTCCGCCAATGCCTTAGCAGGACCCGTTTGGCCGTAGTAAGAGCCAAAATAATCCATCTTTTTGTATAACTGCGAAAATCTCCATCAGAAAGTTCTGTGGTTATACCAAGTATGGACAGTTTTGGTGAGATACCAAATCTCCTTACCCTACCAAATTAGTTGTATTAAGATGATAACTGCACCCATGATATTTTATATTTTATCTAATATTCCATTACACATTCCAGATAAGTATTTCAAAGATCTAGACTTTTTGATCTGGCAGTTTCTTTGGGGTAGCTCACTGCATCGTTTAAGTATTAAGAAACTTCAAGCGAGTGCAAAACGAGGTTTTTCATTGCCTAATTTCCAATGGTAATATTGGGTGATGAACGTGAAACAACTTAGAGCTTGGTTACCTACTGCACCAGTTAAACCCATCTGGTCCCACATAGAGACGGAAGTTGATGGCGGTATTTCTCCTTGGATGGAGCTGTTTGATACCAGTCATATTCCTAAGCTCTTTTCTAACATTTCCGCACACACTCAAATTGCAGTGGCTCCATCAGGGGTAATTGGGGGTTCAGTATCTTGCCCAAGGATACATCAACATACAGACTGGAGAAGGCGGGAATCAAAACACCAACCTTCTAATTGGTGGATGCTCTACTCTGCCTCCTGCCACAGTCGCCACATTAACATGGTGCACATGCTGTCAGAGATCTGTTTTTTCTCTTTAAGCACTCGACACTAAAACTCTTGGAGGAATGCAGTACTTGCAGAAAAAATCTGTGGGGTTTTTCTAGTTTAGAGTGATTAGGGAAAGATTTTATAGTCAGGATCATATAAGATTACTCTGTGAGACATGTTGCGACATCTACTTGTAACGTTAAAGAAAAATATGACAACTTAATTTTTCTTTCACTTTCCAGGAAACATGTGAGCATGCCTGTGAAAGAGCCTTTCCCACACTGAAAGCACACTTTCTGTCTACCTTAAAGAGGACATATTGTCCTTTAATTGTCATGTATTATTCAGTGGGGGGTAATAATCATTTGATTCCCTGCTGAATTTGTAAGTTTGCTCATTTACCAAGAAATGAACAACCTATAATTGTTATGGTAGTTTAATTTTAATGGAGACATTTGCTTTCTCACATGCACAGCTAAGATTTAAGCTGCTGCTGCATCACATGAGGAGACTCTAAAAAAGGTGGAAGAATATTTTATTTGGAAGTTATGTAAACATACGCAAGTCCACCAAGCTCCTTGGTCAAAGGGAGACAGGACAGATTACAGCACAGACAGGGTGTGGAAGTTAAGAGTAGGATGACTTGCTAAGGCAGTGTCGTATATCATGTTTGGACTGTTAGGCTGAGGTAATTACTTTACTCTCTGCCTCAGGGTTGTCTCACTGCACCTCTCTTCCTCTTTTTTCCCCCCCAGCTACCTGGTAATGCCTTACATGTTTACTGACCTGTCAAAGGTGCGGGGTCAACTCTCAGAAGACAAAGTCCAGTTTCTTGTCTACCAGATGCTTTGTGGACTCAGGGTGAGCCAAAGATGATCTCTACCAAACTTCAGAAATGAACTATATTTATATTCCAATGTAACTGTTTAACAGAGTCATGTCAGAATAATACTGTTGTATATGTTGTTCCAAAATTTATTGGACAAAGACGCGTTTTTTTTGTAGTTAGCCTATGTACAACACCACTATGGCACCACCACCTCACCTTCATCTTCAGTTGCTAATTGGTTTATGGGGTCTTCCTATTTATATTCAATAACTTTAAAAAAAGCCTGCTGTGTTGGGTTGATATTAGGTGACTGAGTTAGATGTCTACATTCTTTGCCTTAAGAAACTCCCATTTGTCTGATTAGTTCAGCAGAGTTTGGCTGAATCAGAGCAGAGAACATAGCCCTGTACACTTCAGAATTCATCCTGTTGTTTCTATAAACAGCCACATCATCAATAATCACTAATGGTCCAGTTTCAGTGGCAGACAGACAGAAGGACAGACAGATTGATGCATACTCTGTCAATTTCACAAGGGAAATTGCTATGATACAGCTGCAGGATGAAGACTAAAAATATTATATTCTACAATTAAAAAAAAACAACATTGTTAAAAATAAAAGTACCACAGGCCCAGAGTGAATACCCTATAATTTGAGGTAGTGCCAAAAATATATATTTACAACAGTAATTTAAAAAAGGGAAATAAAAAGTTAAGATAAAGCAAAGTTAAATGACAAAAGATTGGGATTGTGCAAAAGTGGAAATGGCATTAATAATTCAGTTCAGTTCATTTTTATTTCAAACATTTCAAACATGTGCCTTCACAATCATTACAAAATATCATTCCATTATTGTTTGAAAAGGAGTAGGCAGAAGTATTTACTTATTTGTCCCTACCCCCTCAAGTTTTACCTCTCATTCATTTAATTTTTTTTATTTTTTTTTATTTTAGTCTTAAATTAAACAGACAACATGTGAAACAAAAGTAAAGCAAAACAAAACAAAACATACATAAATCAAAAACAAGAAAATTAGCAAGCCCCACCACAGTATAGTTTCTTTCATATGAAAAATACAGAATGTGTATATTTGCAGATACACAAGTTATGGAAAAACAAACAAACCAAAACAAAAAAACTAAAAAACAACCACAACACCATTTACCAGCAACATTACCGTCCTGGGTTAACCCCGTTTTCTTCATTCTTATACTTATTTAAAATTAGGTTTTTATATTTTACTTTAAACTGTTTTATGTTTTTACTGTCTTTTATTTCTTCTGTTAGACTGTTCCATAATTTAACTCCTGCAATTGAGATAGACATAGTTCTTAAAGTTGTTCTAGCACTTTGTATTTTTAAATTCCATTTCCCTCTTAAGTTATACCCACCTTCTCTTTCTATGAACAATTTGCAGATTTCTTTTGGAAGCAATTTATTTCTTACTTTATACATTATTTGCGCTGTTTTAAGCTTCACCAAGTCTTGGAATTTAATAGCTTGCATTTTGACAAAGAGTGCATTTGTATGGTCCCTGTACCCCACATTATTTATTAATCTAATGGCCCTTTTCTGTATTATAGTTATTGTTTGTGTGTTACTTTTGTATGTGTTTCCCCAGACCTCTACACAGTAGCTCATATATGGCAGTAGTAAAGCACAGTATAAAATGTGCAGTGCTTTTTGATCCAACATATGCTTTGCTTTCCCCAGGACGGCAATGCCCCGTGCCAATTTCCCCCGAACATAAGTAATGTGTGGCTTCCAACAGAGCTTGTGGTCAATGATCACCCCAAGAAATTTTATTTCATTTAATCTTTCTAAATATACATTGTCAACACATATTTCTACTTTGATGTTTTTCTTTTGGTTTCCAAACAACATAAATTTGGATTTATCTAGATTCAATGATAATTTATTTATATCAAACCACTTCTTTAATATCGTTAATTCCTGTGTGATCATCTCCAAAACCTGTGGCAATTCCACACCTGAACACAGTATATTTGTGTCATCTGCAAATATTACAAACTTTAAAATCTCCGATACTCTGCAGATATCATTTAAGTACATAATAAACATTTTTGGACCCAGTACTGAACCTTGAGGTACTCCACAAGCTATATCCATCAAATTAGATTTATATTCATTTATTTGTACATATTGTTGCCTATTCCCTACATAGCTTTTTAACCAGTCCAAAACCACTCCCCTAAACCTGTACTTTTCCAGTTTTTTTTAATAGAATTTCATGATTAACAGTATCAAATGCCTCTTATTATCCATACATTCCGTTATCTTTTCCATTAAATCTATCAGTGCCAAAGCTGTTGATCGGTTGCTTCTGAACCCATACTGACTATCTGTCATTAATTCATATTTTTCCACAAAACTGTCAAATCTTTTTATGAAGAGTTTTTCCAGTATCTTAGAGAACTGTAGTGTATACAATACAGAAATGTATGAGTGGAATCTGTCCTGATAGGTGTGTCATTCTGACCCAAAAAATGTTTGTCCAGAATTTTTACAGGCTCTAGATGTTTTCTGGCAAAGTCTAACCTGACACACATGTTCTTAAGTCTAGTGGCGTACAATTTGTTGCAAAATCTCTGTATTTCCAATCATGAGGGATTTTCTTGATTATCCACTTTTAAAAAATGATACAGCTGATTTCTCACAAGTTTTCTTGACTTGGCTCAATGTTGTGAAGCTGTTTTCAGCCTCATGTTGGCCTCTGTCACTTGGGCTATCGTGTTTAAAATGAGAGTGAAAAGCTGTGAAATACAAATTCAACTAAATCAATGTCACATGTTATTTCAAGCCTCACCTGGGATAAAGTTGCTTATGATTCAACTGTCAATTTGGTTTGAGCCTCAGAATATGGAGGACTGTGTATAAACAATGCTTTAATTCCTAAACAGTTAATGCAACACTTCTTTCAAACCCTTTGGATTAAAGCTGAAAGACTGCAATCACATGTTTTGCTATTTATTAATAATAAAAGATATAATAACAGATTATTAATAATTATCATAAATATTTCATGATTAGGATTTACATGACTGTATGTATCATGTAGCACATAACTTACAGAGAAATTACAGGAGAGTTAGCCTTTTTTGCTTTAAATGAGTCAATGAAACACACAATGCAATGGATATAATTATTAACAAGCCTAGTTATTATTTAAAAGGTATTTGCTGTGTGGCCAAACAGTTATTCATCAAACTCCTCTAATAAAACTTTACTTTGAATTTAGCCTAACTAGGCCTGGTAAAAACTGACAACGTAAACTAAAGTGTTCCTGCTCTGTTTATTCCTTTGCAGTACATTCATAAGGCTGGGATTATCCACAGGGTAAGTACAACTCATTGTCCCATTACAGGAAGCTGAGCTGTTTTGGGAGTACCTTTTTTCCTGTTTTATGATAAGTTGACTTTTTCAGGTTATTATCAATAATAATAATGATAACTTTATCTATATAGCACTTTTAAAAATCTGTATCACAATGTGCTTCACCAGTGTAACACAATAAACAAAGCACTGCACAAAATAAAAAAATGAAAAATTTCCGATCAATAATCTGTAGCGAGAAATAGGCGACTTCCTCAGGTCGGAGGAAGTGACTCACTTCTCCGACCTGATTTCCTCAGACTCAGACTGTAATCTGTGCAGGATTTTGTACCGCACAATGTTGTGACTCAGATTGCAGATTTGGTATTCCTCATGTTCTTTGGAAATATATTTTGTAATTCATTTGTTAAGCAGTCAGATGAAAGCGTGCCCAAACAAGTAGGATGACTTAACTCCTCTAATGCGTGTGCATGTCTGGAGCTGTTAGGTCACACCCTTTAACTCCAGTTCCAAGACGTCAAAGACCTGTCGGTAAAGTAAGAGCCACTTTTGGCTTCCTTATTCAGACTGGGTTGCTACAGTAAGTAGCTCCCCATGTTTGGTGCGGCAGATTTTTATGTTCTTCGTGACACAGCCCCAGAGGGATGTGTGTCCACTCCTGAGTTCAAACCAGGGATCTTTGGCTTGTTAGACAAATGTGCAAATCACTACACTGTGAAGTGTTACCCTGCTGTTACTCCTATAACGCTTAAAGCAGATAAATTTTTATCAACACCTACTGACAGTGATACACTTCTCACACCTTATGTTGCAGCACTAACTGCAGAGTTGAGGCAGTGTGTCTTATAGTCATCTTGTAGTTGAGTCACGATATTGAAGTCCTTGTTTTAAGTCCCCACAACATTCTTGTGTTTGAGTTCAGCTGAGCCATGTGAGACCACAAGAAGCACGTGCACTAAAGCTCTTACTGGCTCTAGTAAGCGCCTGTGGTCCAATCACTGTAATTTCTTCTTAATTACCATTTGGACTAAGTAACCGTCATTCGACTCATTTTCTCTAACAGGATCTTAAGCCTGGAAACTTGGCTGTTAATCAAGACTGTGAACTAAAGGTATGTACTTTCTGCATTACTGCATATGAGAAGCAGTGAGATGATAGGGCAGCACAGGCAGCAGACACAGTAGGACTCAGCAGTCGATGTAATTAACAATATACAGGAGGTAGAAGAAGAAGTTCATTTACATACAGTTGTGCAAACCTACTCGAAATAATCCTGAAACGATAGAATCATTTGTTATTGTTTATATGAGATTGCCATATATATGTATGCAATATTTTATGTGTTTCATTAAAAGTAAACAGCCTGTGAGACACTAAGTACATGTTTGAGATTGTCATCCGTTTCATTGCTGCTGATACAGATCCTGGACTTTGGGCTGGCTCGCAGTACTGATGCTGAAATGACAGGCTACGTGGTGACCCGTTGGTACCGGGCGCCTGAGGTCATTCTGAACTGGATGCACTACACTCAGACTGGCAAGACAATTGTAGCTGTTACATATTCTTTCCCACCGTTCTCTCTGTCGTCTAGAGTTGGCCTCTTGGTGCTGTGACCATTTGTTGTTTGTTACGTGAAAACGTCTCGACACTCCAGCTTTCATTGTTGCATGTATGGTTCTTCAAGGGTCAGCAACTTTTGTAATCCTGTTCCTAGTTCCTGACAAATATTTGAAGTTGCATGGATGTCATCTTGAGAAAAGAAATGTTTGGGTTTTTTTTTCTCCTCTTAATCTGTTGACACAGATGGTCTGACAGTGCTGAGACTCAATGACAGAACTGTCACTGCAAACCCAGGATTTATGTTCCTTTAGGAGATAGTGGTTTTTCATTTTGTACATAGCATCCACAGAGTGGAGTGTAGCTGCGAAAGCAGCTCTGACAAGTTTAGGATAGTATTACTCACTGAATATTCCCCCTTTCAAAGCACACAACATATTCAGCTCTCTGCTGTGAATAGGAACTGTGCTCTGGCATATAAATGCCACCTTCCTCATTCCTGCTGCACTCAGCTAAACTTATAACCCTCTTGGTGTTATGTATTCTTCATGATTTCTCACTAATGTTACTTTCCTTTGGTGTTTCTTGTAGTGGACATCTGGTCTGTGGGCTGCATAATGGCAGAAATGATCAATGGAAAGACCCTCTTCAAAGGAAAAGATTGTATCTTTTCTTCAGCTTGGTCCATTTACTAAACTTTACCAGCCTGTGTGATAAATAATAAGTTGAATAATGAATGTCAGTATGCAAAGAGAAAGGTATCAAGCACACTTTGTGAAATCCCTTTAAAGCTTTAATATCGCTTTATTAAACCACTGTAATAATATAGGAGATGGAAAGGTGCTTGATGACAAGCTCTATAAAGACACAAAATCAAGCACAAGAGGCAGTTACAGTATATTAATACAGAGCAAAAGCGGCATATTTCCCGAGTCAATTTTTTTCCCCCTACCTTGTTATAAATGCTCCTGCGTTTGTTATATTTCTCTTTTATGTTCTTATTTTGCTTCTGATGCAGCGAACTGATTTATAGATCTGCTAGGAAATAAAGACATCACAGGTCTTTCTGTGATGTCTTTTTCCTTTATTATTCTGTTTTGCATGCCTGCTTCATATCTCTATGTTCTGCTCACTGAACCACGAATGTAAGAGTAAAAATCCTTGATTCTAATCTGTTTGCTATAAGACATGGACCAGCTGACTCAGATCATGAAAGTAACTGGTGTGCCCGGGCCAGAGTTCATCCAAAAGCTGGACACTCCAGAGGTAGGAAGAACAGTCATAAATATGCAGTTATGCACTAGGAGTACTATCTGCACAGAAAATTTTTACAAATGTCCATTGCCTTTAATGTTAAACATTTTTTTATAAGTGATTTCTCTCAGAGTGAGCATTAAAAAAGCATCATATCTCAGAAAGCATTTGAGCTGTGGTGCACTAGATCCTAAACTGAAACCCATGAAATTAGCATACAAAGTGAAAGTTCCACCGACAGCCCTCTGAGGTAGAAATGTACAGCATACTGCAACCTACAGTGACATACGGGAAATTTTGCCAGACTCTCATGTCCTTTTTTTCTTTACCAGATGTGAGTAGTTAAAATCTAGAAATTGTCCTGAGGGTGGCACTAGAGGAACAGTCAGGGCATTAATAAAAGCCTGTAGTAGGATGCATTAATAGGAAGGAAGTTAAGGCTTTTGGAAAGTCCTGTTTTGCAACTCTATAGGATTTTATAAATGGCCTTAGACTTGTTTCAGCACAATGCTAACAAGATGGCTCACATGCACAAGTGACGAATTGAATATACAGTTCCATCTTTGGAAGTCATATTTGCACAAGGACTATGTAGCTGTATATGAGTATGAAATCAAATATAGTTCTATCTTTGGATTTATTTCATTTTTGCAAGGTGAATAACAAACTATTCAGTTTTACAAAATAACAACATGAAACAATCAGCCTGTCTTTGATAAATGAAGACCTTTTTTATTATTTCATTTTGTAATCACAGTTAAACTAAATCATTGTTGCCATACTTAAAGATTGAATAAAAAATATTCTGTGTCTGGGTATTTGTGTTTGATATCTTAAAACAGGCCAGAAATTATGTCAAGGGCCTTCCTCGATATCCCCGAAAAGACTTCTCAATGTTGTTTCCCAGAGCTAGTGCACATGGTGAGATGCACCTTTTTTCCCCCACATTTTTATTCTTTTTTTAAATCACACTTTTTGTTTCTTTCTTTGGTGTTTTTCTTCTTTGTATGGCTATAATTCGAAAAGTCATTCATGATACCCTGTTAATGAAAGCTTTTCCATTTTCTGGCCTGCTAAGTGATAAATATTCACTTACTTTTTCAGTTTCATGGTTTTTGTATCGTAGTAAACTGGTGCATTATTCCACACTGCTGACCTTTTGTAGGCGTTGATCTGCTGGAGAAGATGCTTGTTCTGGATGGAGATGAGAGGCCCACAGCGGAACTAGCTCTAGAGCACCCATATTTTGACAACTTGCGGGACCCCGATGATTTCCCCAAACCACTGCCATATGATGACAGTCATGACAACGACACATTGTCCCTAGATGAATGGAAGCGTAAGTGGAAATCTTACTATGATAATCATGTCTCTATGTCTTCTCCCTAACTCCTCCTACATGTGTTAAACAATCTGAATGAAACTTACTGTGTAGACTGCCTTGGGTACCAGGATTATCAACATCTATATAAAACTTTTGGGAATTATTTTCATAACACTCAAATCTTTACAAATCCGTGTGCTGATCTCAAAACGAATGGTGATATTACGTCTATGTTACGTATGTGTTTTTGTTTGTAACTCATTTTTGCTAACCAATTTTTAATGCAGTGGCTCTTGGGGGCCACAGGAATATAGTGCCTGGCAAAATAGTGCCTGTTGTTGGTTTTTGTCTTATACAATGAATACATGGCTTGCAAAGAATAATAATAATAAATATATGTATACATTATGGATTGGGGTTTTTTTTGTTTTCTAACTATACGCGGTGATAATAAAGATAAAAAGATTAATATTAATAAATGAACATAATGCCATCATATATTTTAAATAATGTACTTGATTTAAGTTGACACCCCGTTCCCTCTTTTTATTTTTCTATTTTTACACAGGATTGTGTTTCAGGGAGGTGAAAAGCTTTGTGCCATTCCCACGGCGGGACTCCAAGAGGAAAAACACTCTGACCATGTCTCCATGATCTGATGAATGTCATGTAATTACTGATGCCCCAAACAACAAGCATACAACCAATTGTGCCCTTGTATATTCTAAGCCTGGATTCATCATATATCTTTTACTCAGTTATATAAATATAAAGCGCTATATAAATCCAATCCATTATTATTATTAGTTAATATCCTGAATCAGTGTTCAAAAGAGTAAAACTGTATCATCCCCTTTTTTTACGTAATGTGCAACTGTTTCCTAAATGTAGCTTGTTCATAGTGTTACACATTTCCTGTCAGTGGATTTTGGTGTGGATTTATTGTAACTAAATGCTACAAGGTTTCTTGTAAGATTTACTGCAATGTTGTTTTCCAATTAAAAAATTCAACATGATGTGGCCTTTCTCATTTGCACAGGAGGCAGCTGAGTTGAATCATCTGTGACATTGCTTGAATATACACTGGACAGGGTTGGTACATTAAGAGACTGTATGTGTATTCATGTATTATGAATATTGTTTCACAATGCAAGATAAATATGTATTTTAATACACATTCTTGACAGTAATTAATGATGGTGCACCTCTGTGCACATGCTTTGTATATCCAAAGTGACTGGACACATGTACGTTAGTAAATCGTCCAAATATTGTTGATACTCGGGTTTAAATGAAAAACTACACTTTTCACTGACCCTGTGATCTCGCGCGCGAAAATCGTGGTCTAGTGACGTCAGGGGGGATGGCTAAACTTGTCTCGTTTGACTGTTGTCAAGGTAGCCCACAGGTTGCTCGAAAAAGGAAGTGAGACAGTTCTCTCTCAAAATAAATGAATGTAATCGCGTTGGAATGCGATATTCCGACTTTTATATCAGACAAGCTCTACAAATGGCATGTGGTACATCTAAATCAGATAACACATAAATAAAGCAATAAGCATTGTAAGTACAAGCATGAGAAAGAGTATCCCAACCCCAGATACTACTATTTTTCCTTAGATTGCAATGCAGTGAAATACTCTTAAAAGGACATGTTAGATGGGGAAAAGGGTAGATGACATAAGTAGGTGTTATTCAGAGTTGTGTTTGTGGCAGAAGAAAATGCACTCGTTCAATCTTGGACATTATTTTGAAATCTAACCGGAAGTCTTATTATGTTGGGTGATGTCGGTTTAGCTTACTCTGGGCTCCAAATTGCTAGCCAACTAGCCGAAGGAGGCTAGTATTCCTCCTTCTCTTAAAATTGGGCCGACAGTAGGGCTTTCTCATATTTTAATGTAGATATATTACTTTTGTTCTCAGTGAGCCGTTGGGATTGACTGCGTGCCTTCCAAGTGCCGTGCTGTGAAGAAACGGAAGCGCTGAAAAATAGCGAAATATACCGGCTATACCAGCAAACTGTGGATTGCTAACGGTAGCTATTAGCTTGGAGAGTATAGCAAGTAAGCCGCCTGGCTAGGCAACCATTACAGCAAAAGCGGCTTCAACCCACCGGGGTTGTCGAGTTACTCCTGTCAGTCAGTTGCCATAATTGGTAAGATGGCATACATTTGCCATTTTACTACCCTTTTGTGATCATTGACAGGCTTAAAAGTTTTAGCTAGTAAGGATTTTTTGTGTCATGCACCTTGTCAATGTTTAAAAATATCAGACAAGCTAACGTTAGTACTACCCAGCTTATAAAGTTAGCAGGCTAGCCTGCTTATAGACTCTCGGCACTTTCATGTTAGTGCCGTTACACTGTTGTTCTTATACCGACACGATGAAATGAAACCCACTGCATCAATCGTACAAAATCAACAACTGTTAAAAATTAAACAGTAGAGAATCTTTGGACAGTGTTTTTAAAACTGTAAATATGGCTGACATTTTTACTCCTGAAATAAGGACACCGCTCTGTTGAGGCTCTAGGATCCTTGAATCTGATTGGCTCTGAGTCGGATCATTTAAGCTTTCCCGAAAGCTGATTGGATTTGACCGCTGTGTTGGGTCAAGCCGTGATAGCAGATGCCAGCAGTTATTAACATATAGTCGAGAATAATCTACACAAGATTTTACTGGCCATGTGTGTTTTGTCAGTAAAGTCTGCTGCTCGGCAGCTAACGTAGTCATTACAGTGGTTTGTTCTGTTAGCTTTTGTTAGCTTTTGTAGGTGACTAAGAGTTTTGAGTTTAGATATGACAGACTGTTTTTACCACAGGTGCTACAGCCTAATATCACCACAGTATTATGTAATGTACGTCGAAGGACTATTTCAATGAGTTAATATGGAAAGAACTTTAGCCACTTGGGCATTAGTGAGGTATTGAGACAGCAGAACATAAGTATAGGTAGAAAATAAATGGGTAATGACAGCTAGTACAGCATAGACTCATAATAATAAGAAATGTTATGATTGGGATTGGCATTGGGAATTGAGCTTATGATATATATTTCTTCTGAGTGAGAACGCTGGTGTCGTATTTGAATGTTGCATCCCTAAATGCTAATAGAAATTTGTTTTTATGTTTATTATATTATTAATATTTTTATTTTATTTCCTTTTCTAACCAACAGGAGGAAAAGTGTGATTGGTGGCCTATGAGGAAGCCACGTCGAAAAGGCCAAGTGGCCGGAGGAGGTGGAGATGTGAGAAAGTCAAATGGGACATTTGGCGGGCGTGGGGGGGCCCGTCAACGATCACCATCCCCCTACAGCCTAAAAGCTTCTCCAAGCAGAGAAACGTTGACATATGCCCAGGCCCAGAAGGTGGTTGAAGTGGAACTAGAAGGTAGGCTTCACCGAATTTCTATTCTGGAGCCTTTGGAAGTCATTACTGAAGATGAGATGATGGCTCAGGACATTAGTGAGTGTAACAGCAACAAGGAGAACAGTGAGCAGTCATCGCCTCCCACCAGCAGTGCCCAAACAGCCCGCAAACCTGTCACACCACGAAGCCGCAGGAAAGACCCCAAATGTTCCTCTAATAAGTCGCCACCATCCTCCAAGAACAGTTGCCCCAATTCTCATCCGCCATCACCGGAAAAGCTAAACAAATCACAGTATCATCACATGACCCTTCCTGAACCTAAGTTTCGAGTGCTGGAAACCTTTACGCCAGTTGAGGCCCCTCCTCTGCCAGCAGCATATTATCGTTATATTGAAACCTCAGCTGAGGAGGAAACTGAGGCAGAATATGACATGGACGAAGAGGACACTGCCTGGCTGGAGATGGTCAACGCTGATCGGACATCAGAGGGTTGCTCAACTGTCTCAGCAGAAACGTTTGAGCGGCTGGTGGACCGATTGGAGGAGGAGGCATATCTGGAAGCCCGAAGCCGAGCGCCTTCTCAAAGCACTATTGATGATGATGCCTTCTGCTGCGTGTGCCTGGATGACGAGTGCCTCAACAGCAACGTCATCCTCTTCTGTGACTCCTGCAACCTGGCTGTGCACCAGGAATGTTACGGAGTGCCCTACATCCCTGAGGGTCAGTGGCTATGCCGCTGCTGCCTTCAGTCCCCTCAGAAACCTGTTGACTGTGTTCTGTGTCCAAACCGTGGCGGCGCATTCAAGCAAACGAGTGATGGCCGCTGGGCACATGTAGTCTGTGCTATATGGATCCCCGAGGTCTGCTTTGCTAACACAGTATTTCTGGAACCAGTGGAAGGAGTTAATAACATTCCCCCAGCACGATGGAAACTGACTTGCTGCCTGTGTAAGCAGAAGGGTCGTGGTGCATCTATTCAGTGTCATAAAGCCAACTGTTACACTGCATTTCATGTTACATGCGCTCAGCGTGCTGGGCTCTTTATGAAGATAGAACCTGTGCGAGAAACAAACATTAACGGGACTATGTTCTCGGTTAAGAAGACTGCTTTCTGTGAGGCCCATTCTCCGCCAGGACAAGAGACTGGGTCAGATGATGAGAGTGAGGGACGAGTGGTGGGCAGCAGAGGGAGGGCGAGCAGAGGACGGAGTGCCTACACTGAGGGTCCGACAACACCGAAAAAAGGCAGAAAGTCTGACGATGATGCCAAGACAGATAAAAAGAAGGGGAAAAAGAATTCAGACTCAACATCCCAACACACAGCATCACCACAAGTGACAGTGCCTCAGATACCCACGAGCAGGTTAGGTTGTTTGTTTTTTTTTGTTGTTGTTTTTTTCCTTTTTTCCCCAAAATAAGATTGTCTTCTGCAGTTAGCTTGAACATCTGATAAAACAAAGTTTATCAAAAGCAGCAAATTGTTGGAGATTTTTTGATCTAGTTGATATTTCAAATAACCATAATTCACACGTTCTACAGTGAGAAGCCTGAATTGATGTTTGCCATATTGATAGTAACATAATACTGCATTTCCTTCTGTTATATAGGCTGAATATCATCTGTAAAGGAATTATTCTGCAGAAGAAAAATCAGTTCATGCAGAGGCTTTATAAATACTGGTTATTAAAGCGACAGTCGAGGAACGGTGTGCCGCTGGTTCGGCGTTTGCACTCTAACATCCAGTCCCAAAGGAATACTGAACAGGTAAGAGCACAGAAATGAAGCCTTAACACTCTGTAGCTGTTTTTCTAAAATCATTGTTTGCCTTTAAATATGTTTTGATGTTTAATATGTTTAACTATAGTTTGTAGAAGCTTTAAAATGAATTGTACTTTATAGCCTGAAGTGGATGAGAAGATTTCTGCAGCAAGAGACGCACTGAGATATTGGCAGAAGCTTCGCCACGACCTTGAAAAAGCCAGACTTCTAGTGGAGCTCATCCGCAAGAGAGAGAAACTCAAACGAGAGCAGGTAACTTACAAAGATGAACCACCCTCACTGGTTTACATGCTTCATATTTAACGCTGTGAGTTCATCGTGTAAATTTTGAATTAAAAAAAAAAATGTTGGCAAAATGAAGATCTGAAGTACCTTCAAAATGCAGTTACCTAAATAGTTCTCCAGTGTAATCTTTAGTTCTGTTATGTTTGGGTAATCTGCTTTTTCTTGGCCTGTCCTATAGCGTGTATATTGTATGTTGGCATGTCTTTGCCACATGATAATAAACAGGTGGCTGCTATAAACTGATAGGGAGGCAGAGCCGGAAGGAAAGCTATTCATATGAGATACTGGTCACCCAGTTTTGTATGGATCATGAATTGATTGTTGGAAGATTTCTGTTTTGAAAAAAGGTTTATAATGTTTTTATATATAAAAACATTTTCTTGGTTGGTTAACATTAAATCAGATCACTCTGTTTGTCTAGCCTAACCTTTTTTAGATTTGCAATTTCTGCGTAAATATCACATACATGTCTTCTGTCAACTGCAGGTCAAAGTTCACCAGGCAGCTCTGGAAATGCAGTTGACCCCAGTGTTGGCTCTGCTACGCTCCACTCTGGACCAACTACAGGAGAAGGACACAGCCCAGATTTTTACACAGCCTGTGGACATCAAGGAGGTCAGACATTAATTATAACAGATGCGCATGCACACAGTTTACATTGTGTCAGAAAGTGAGAGGAAGTGTGTTCCTCATTCCCCATATAGTTCAATTCCTTGTATCATATTGTCTGAGAATTTAGTAGAATTATACAAAACAGTAACAGTACAGTTTACAAGAATTTACATGTTTTTGTTTGTTTGTTTTTTTGCACAGTGCAGATGTTGTTGTAGTTTAAAACATGCATCCATTCTGATGATAACGTTCGTGCTGTCTTGTCCTCAGGTCCCCGATTACCTTGAGTTTATTAGCCACCCTATGGACTTTTCCACTATGCGCTCTAAACTAGAAAGTCATTCCTACCGCTCAGTGGCTGACCTGGAGGCCGACTTCAACCTGATGGTGTCAAACTGCCTTCTTTACAATGCCAAGGACACTGTCTTTCACCGAGCAGCACTACGTCTTCGAGACCTTGGAGGGGCCATACTACGACATGCACAGCGACAAGCCACCAACACTGGGCTAGACCTAGATACTGGCATGCACTTTCCAGAGTCACCCCAGAAAAGAAACTTTTACAGTTGCACCTGGGAGGATGGTGAGTCAGAGGATCATACTGTGTCTGTCTTTAGTGATTTGGAAGCTGTTGTGTGTGTTCAGTCTGTTATTTCTTCTGTGCCAAAGGATTAGGTTGTTTTTTTGTCAGTATATTCAGATTTTCTAGTTTTGTAACATGTTAATGCTTAAATACCAGTAACACCTTACTAAGAGAACACTGTGTAGAGAGTACACACTATTCTGTGTATACAGTGTACACACTGTGGCTGTTAACCATTATATAACAGTAAATGCTACTGCTACAACAGCAATATTAATACGTACTGCATCTAAGTAATGAAGGTGTAGTTGACAACAGAAATGAGGAGTTATCAGGGTTTTAACCAAAGATTTTGTAATGCCCGAGAGCTGAAAACATCCCGGGTACAAATATATCTTTAGAGTCCATTAGTTGTTGTTTTTTCTCCTGCATTTTATAATAGGAAAATAAGTTAGTCAGAAAAGTATCCAATCAAAGTCGACTTTGATCACGTTGAAGATATGAATGGTTCAATCTACTTTAATACATGAAAAGTGGACAGATAACTGGCTAAACAACTGAAAGCAAAAAGGTTCGGTAATTGTTTTTTGTTTATTTTTTTTGTAAACATCTTTATAGTGTTATTAAATCTTGAACTGTTTTTATGTGCTAACTGGAATAGTAGGCTAATAAGATTCATTTGCTAAACTTATTGACTGAACTTTATTTCTTCCTAGGCTTAGTAAGTTGCTGGGCTTAAAATACATTTGCTGAAAACCTGGAAATATATTCGCAAAGCTTCATAGTACTTATAATTGCTGAGTAGTTGATGAAGTTCCAGGAAAATAGAGAGCTCTTGGGCTGAGTTTCTTAGAGAGAAAATGGCAGAAAGATGATTTTTTTATTTTTTATTTTTTATTCCTATTTATTCTATTTATCCCCTTTGTATATTTTATTTATATTTGTTTCTGTATTTATATATGTGTGTGTGTGTGTGTGTGTGTGTGTGTGTGTGTGTGTATATATATATATATATATATATATATATATATATAAAAAAAACAATTCTGTAACTGTAACTTCGGTCGTTGCTGTGCTTTTTTTGGAAATCGAATTTCCCAGAGGAACCCACCCGAGGGATTAATAAAGTTCTATCTTATCTTATCTCTTATCTTAAGTGTAGTGCTGGCAGTGGAAACTGAAACAACTCTTCATAGTAGGATATTTTGTATTTTTTACATTCTGGTTAGTTGGTCTGATTTTTAAGCTTTTGGACGTTTAATAATCCAGTCAATACTAAAATATATGACATGCAAGTGAGCCAAACACAAACTAAATGGTGTGTTTATTAATTTACATTATCAAATAATGGGTTTAGTAACATGCAGGAAAATATTTTCCTTTAAAAGCTGCCGGTACAGTCAGTTTATTCATTTTTTTCAACAGTTTATACATCGACTGATAGAGATGGATATGAGTTTGGAGGAAGAGATGGTTTAATTAGTATTTCTCACATTTTATACTCAGTTGTAGTTGACTCATGTTTAAGCAAATCATAGACCAGGGACTACAGATGAAAAGGAGTTTTGTATTCATTCTATCATGTACAATATATGTGGTGTCCATGCTAAATAATTATTCAGAATAAAATAGAAATAGCACTGCAAAGAGGGGAAATTTTTAACCTTTGAGATCTCTGAGAAAACAAGCCTGGCTGGTCATCTTTGTGAAATGTCAGCATTGAAGTATTATTATCATGTTGTACCTAAGTGTCTGTTTGGGCGCTAACCAAACTCCCTGCTGTGTTCAGTTGACAGCGTGTTGGATCCAGAGAACCGGCTGCATATGACAGTGGAAGAACAACTGAAGGAGCTGCTGGAAAAGCTGGACTTTGTCACATCGATGCGATGCAGCGGTGCTCGAACTCGACGAATCCGCCTGCTTCGTCGCGAAATCAACAGCATCAGGACGGGCAGGCAGGGCCAGTCCCACCGCCACATCCTACACAATGGACATCTCAAAGAAGAGGATGATGATGAGCAAGATGAGGAGGACAACGACAAAGACGCCAAGGCAGATAACGGCCTCACATCTTCAGACAAAGGTGGGCACTGAGAGAGACTTACAGCAATATTAAATTGCCAATTCATGAACCTTTAAAAAGCCACTTTTTTTCAATGAGACCAGTTGTGAACATGAGCTAACGGAACATTGTCCTCAGGTAATTGAGCCAGGGTCCCCCCCACGCACCAACCCCAACCACCCCACTGTCTCCAGTCTAGTAAGTAGGGGCCCACAGAGTCTCGTTAGCCATGGTTGCCTCACAAATCCTCTCTCCCAGTGAACTCTATGTCTGCACCTCTTCTATACATCACTCTCATGGACTCACCACTCTCCATGGCCACATGCAGTCATGCCATATCATCCCACTTTTGACTAAAGGCTAGTCTAGTCAAACAGTCTTGTGTCACCATAGAAGATGGCAGGAGAACTCCTGCTATTTGAGTAAAGAACGAAAGATACTACCATGTTACCATGTTGATGGTGTACAGTTGTGAGAGCAAAGTACTTTTTCACTTGTCTTGATAAGGTCCTCCATATCTAGAGAATCTGTCAATTCCCTCTGGACTGTGGTTAGAGTGTTGGAATGAAGTGTAAATCATTACAGAGTGACACCATTTTCCTGTGTGAATACTGCACCACCGCATCACACTACATACTAAATGGAGATTCATTTAAAACCAATGCTGAGTGAATTGGAATATCATTCGTTTCCTCTCCTTTCAGAGGACCTCAAACCCGCTTCGCCCCCGACACTGGAACCTACAGGGCCGGCTCCTCCTCCACGTCAGGGGGACACACCTCTTGAGCCTCCCACTCTGCGGCCAATCACAGGGGAGCCCCAGTCCCCCAGCTACTCCTGCAAACGCCTTAAGATGGACGGTGACCTCTCAAACGGCACCACAGAGAACATTCATTGCATTAGCGCACAAGAGCGGTCAACTTTGCCACGTCCCAGTTTGCACAGTGAAGGACAGACAGTGACCAACGGTCTGGCAGAGCTAGGCATCACCTCACGGCCCCCGACGGGGGGAGTCGGGCGACGGACCTCCGTGCTGTTTAAGAAGGCAAAAAATGGAGCTAAGTTGTTCAAAGTGCGAGACAATCCTGTGCTGAATGGGAATGGACCACAAGACGAGAATACAAGTAACAACTCTTCAGCACTCAATTCCATAGCCAGCACCCCATCTTCCACACCTTTGACCACTCCAAGCAGAACCCCACAGAAGAGCCCAGGACCCCCCAACCTTAATGAACTATGGACCTCCAGTCGAGACATGTGTTCAGATAGTGAGCCAGAGAAGACACCAAATCACACGCTGGAAAGTGGTGAGAAACTTTGCTTGATTACTGACGTTAAGTTTAAAGTGTTCTGCTCAGAGAGGAGAAGTGAAACCTAAAGACTCGCTTGGAAGGGATCACATTTTCTGGATTGGGCTGACTGTACATTTGTTATTAGCTACTAATGCACTGATCACAGCATAGGAATATGTTTTTTTTCCTAGGTCTACCTGATTGATCAGACAGTTAGCCCTGTATTGTCTAATGGATTTCAATATAACTGAGACAAGAGCAGACATAAGTGCTCCTTATATGTCATCTTTTCTGACTTCCCCTCCTGCTCCTTTGGCTCTTATCTGCTGCTGTTCTGATTGCTCTCGCTCTTACTTTCAGGATTGACCAACGGCTTTAACACGCACAAAGATAGCAGATCCGACTTGGAGTTTAGGTCTTGCCCAGTTCTCCACAAAGAAATGTAAGACATTGTGTGTCTGGTATTCTTTGTGGTTTGTTTTGCTAACAACTGATAATAAAATTACAATATAATGTATTGTATTACAGCAACTCACCACCCAAACGCAGCCTTGGGAAACCGGCTCTTTCTAAAGTCCCCTTTCTGGAGATCATCAACGGAGACTCGGATTACACCGGTACTTTTTTCCCTCCTGTATCCCAAGTTCTCTTGAAGCTAAGTTGCATTTATGTCCTGATTATTTATTTAGTCGCTGAACTAATTTGAGTGTCACTGTTGTTTGACAGGCAATAGTAGTCAAACATCAGAGGATGAGATGGAGCTGGAACCACTGGACCTGGTTTGGGCCAAGTGTCGGGGATATCCCTCATATCCTGCTCTGGTAATTGCTGATCTGACTTAATATCACTATTTAATATGAGCGTTCAGCTCAGGGTGTAGCTTAAATTCCCTGTTGGGCTGTGTTTGTTTCAGATCATTGACCCCGAGATGCCTGAGGAGGGCCTACTGCACAATGGGGTGCCGATCCCCGTCCCACCCAAAGATGTCCTGTGTCTGGGGGAGCAGCGGCAGGAGGAGATGAATGAGAAACTTTACCTGGTGCTTTTTTTTGACAACAAGCGGACATGGTGAGTTTAACATAAACATTGCTGTTATGCAATGCTCCATTTATCACATGGAGGTCAGAAGTGTTTGGTTAGTGAAACCTGATACATTTTCCACAGGTGTATCATGTGATGAAAAGACAAATGGTGGAAAGTTTGTTTGTCTTTACAAATAATTTGAAAATTGTTTGTAGATAATTCTTTAGATTTGAATTTTATTTTTAAGATTAAGATTTAAGATTTTATCACTCTTGATAAAAGGCTGTAATAATAATCCTAACCTCTGTCATGGGTGTTGTAGGCAGTGGCTTCCGCGTGACAAGGTGACACCCTTGGGCGTAGATGACACAGCTGACAAGCTGCGCATTATGGAAGGTCGCAAGTCCAGCATCCGCAAATCTGTCCAAGTGGCATACGACCGCGCCATGATTCACCAGAGCCGGGTGAGCCACAGCCACGGCTTTGTGGCTTCCGGGTACCTGTAGGGGGCCTCTGTGAGCACTGTGTACACCCACAGTTGGCCGATATGCATTTTCTCTTTGGTCTTAAAGCAGCAGGTGGAGCTGTTCCTGTTGCCGGTCGAATTCATATTCACACTGTGGTCCGAAAAGAGGTTGCCGTGGCACCGAGTCCTGGACTGTAGTTTATTACCAAACCACTAGTGTCTGACACACAGAGGACTGGTGTTTGCCTCTGTGTCATTGTTGAGGAGGTGGAACTCCTGACGTGAATGAAGTTACCTTTAGGTCCCGTGTTGCTGCAGTAAATTCCCCATTCAGGGTTGTATTGAGGTGTTGCTTACTCCTCCTGGATGTGCTGATGTAAAAGAATTCCCGTCTATTTTGTATAATGCTACTGCTGCCAAGGAATCAAGTAGTCAGAAGAGATTTGATATATTTATATGAGCTGCAGAAGACTAATGAATGCATCACTGCCATCTTTTATACAATAGCTTTTTACATTTAAATCTTTTACAGAGACAATTGTATATTATAAAGGCACACTTTGTGTACATATGTAAGTGTATTATCAAACTGAATTTAATTTAATGTTGCCGTTTTAAAATGCGTATTTCAATCAACCCACAAGGGACAAAGCCAGGCTGTGTATATTTGTGGAGATTTAATAATTCCTGACTTGCTGCAGTTTATTTAGCTTGTCTTTGATGTAATTTCAACTGTGTTGTGTGCGTGTATGTGTGCGTACGTTCTGGGCATACAACACAATGAGCCGTTGTTCTTTATACTTGTATTCTCTTTTTGATACAGAGAGAAATAATTTATTTATGGAAGACAGAACTATAGAAATAAAGCTATATTGGTTAAAGTTGACAAAAATCTTATTTAATGGCGTGAGGATTTAAAACCATGCAGCCAACATTTTTAAATGGATGACATCACATGTTTAGTTTCAGGATTTTACTTTAGACCAACATTTGCTGTCCCCACCTCCCAGAGGATTCTATTTATTACAGAGTGCCCTATTTTATCAAATGGACAAATACACCTTCATAAGCTTGTACTACCTGCATATTTTACCTGCTCACCAAATATTTTGTCTGTAACCAGTATTTCCTTATTTGGGGAAATAAATTCTATATTAAAAAAAGAAAAAAGCTTTTGGGATACTTACCTGGAGTTTTGTGTTCTTCTTATTTAATACTGATCGATAAAGCATTCATTGTTATGTACACCTGTTCAACTGCTTGTTATTGACACTATCTCATTGACCAATCACATGGCAGCCTGCTGAAGTTCAACCATCTCTAGGGTTTACAAAGAATGGCCCTCCAAAAAAAAGAAATCCTCTAGTTCTCTGCAAAAGAACTATAAATCAGAGGAGAAGGGTCAGATTGCTTCGTGCTGATTAGAAGGCAGCAGTTACTCAGATAACCACTTCTAGTGACCTGATATGCAAAAGAGCATCTCTGAACACACAACACGCCAAACTTTGAAGCCGTACAGCAGTAGAAGACCATACTTGGTCCCACTTGTGTCAGTTAAGTACAGAAAACAGAGGCTACAGTTCTCGCCCGGTGGCGCCAGTGTCCGGCAGCCTCGCCTCTGTCAGTGCGCCCCAGGGCGGCTGTGGCTACACTGTAGCTTGCCATCACCAGTGTGTGGATGTGTGTGTGAATGGGTGGATGATTGTGTATAGTGTAAAGCACTTTGGGGTCCTTAGGGCCAAGTAAAGCGCTATACAAATACAGACCATTTTATTTACCATTTACACAGGCTCACCAAAATTAAGAAAAGACCTGAAAAGCACCCCTTCTGATTTGGTGTAAACCCCACAAAAGCATGGATCCATCCTTTCTCCTCAACATGACAGTGAGGTCACTGTACTCGAATAATCTCCAGAGTCACCAGATCTCAGTCCAATAAGGCACCTTTGGGATGTGGTGGAACAGAAGATTCACATCATGGAATTATAGATAAGAAATCTACATGTATGCTGCTTATCATGTTAATACAGACAAGAAATCTCTGAGGAATGTTTCCAGCACCTTCCTAAATCTTTGATACAAGAAATTAAGGCCGTTCTGAAAGTTGCAGCCTAGTACTAGTAATGTGTGCCTAATAAAGTGACCAGTGAGTGTACGTTCATTACAACTGCATTATCATTACAGCTTTCCTTTTATGCTTTATTTTAACATTGTTCAGCAAAGTGAAAAGTACTGTAAGTGTGAATGTTAAATGTATACAAATATAAAAAAACACCTATAAAAGTTTCTTTGATGAAACAAACTGCAGCAGCTCACAAGTGCATCTCAGTCCTGTTATAGAGGCTAAAATTCCTAAATGACTCAGGACTGGGGAGAAAACAAAGACAGCTGAGTAACTGTCTCCTACACTGTCCCATTTATACCCAATTAGAACCATTCTAAGACAGTGTTTGTACAAATAAGTCTTTGAATTGAAGTGAAGACATAAAAGACTGAAGATTTTCAGAATTTCTTGCACATCTTCACTGTCAGTGTCCAGACTGCTGTCTTGTCAGGAGGAGGTAGTTGTGGCGGAGGGTTCGCAGCTCCGTCAGTCTGCCCAGCAGGCGGCCAAACCTCTGAGCTCCTCCTCGCGCTGCTCCAGCTTGGGCCCCGCACAACCTGGACAGCAGGTCCAGGATCAGTTCCTGCATTTTCTCAACACAGCTGGCTGCCTGCAGGGATGCGCGGTCTGCAGACAGGGACAGAAAGACAGAGACAGCTTTACAACAGCATCCCAGAAGCTTTGCTTTGCCAATTCTTAACTTGACAGCTGATTTTATTCCTGGTCTGACCTGAGCAGAGCAGCGCTGTGGCTGTAAGTAAGGTGTACTCAGCCTCCGTCACCCGCAGCGCAACCATGCTGTGGAAGAAGTTGAGCACTGGTGCAAAGAGATCCTCACTGCTCTCTGTTCACGCCAGCAAATGTGGAAAAAAAACATCTAATTCATTCATTGTCTGAGCAATTTTTCCACAGCTTGTCAGACTAAGGAGTGTATCTCTCTCTCTGTGTGTGTGTGTGTGTGTGTGTGTGTGTGTGTGTGTGTGTGTGTGTGTGTGTGTGTGTGCACCCACCTGAACCAATGAGTCCCCTGCTGTGGATGTTTTCCTTTGATTCTACGTCTCTGAGAAAGCTGTGTGTTGACATACTGAAAAGCTGCAGTGCTGATTAATGGAGAGAAAAAAAGAAAGAATGGTTATTTCATACAGTTATCTACTTGTGTCTCATCATCTTCCTCTCTCCTGGTGTTTTTTCACCTGGACTGGGGCTTGTTGGGTTGTGGGAAAACTGCTGGGCAGAGAGCAGGAACATGACGTCCAATGAAGAGATGGATAGCAGAGAAATCTGGTCTGAGAAATCCAGGAGGTCAAAACCTGTGAGAAGATAATTCTTTGTTGCTATTGTTGTTTTAATTCTTTAAATACAGAATCATTTTATATAACTTTGAACTGATATCAAAGTTCCTCCCTGGAGACACTGGCTATAATAATTCAGTAAAAGGACTAGATGTTGTAGTCCCTGATAATGCATTGCTTTAAATGGCGAGAATCTTGAGGGATGGCTGTTATGAGGAAAGGCAGCCCAGAAACTTTACCAGCAGCACACATCGTTGTGTGCCTCAACTTTCAGTCTTTTACCCAAGCTAATCTGCCATTTTTTGGGATTAGAGATTTGATCTAGATTATCATATTAAGATTTGGGACACATCATCAGTAGTGGACCTTGGATTCATCGGGTGTTTCAGCCATTATCACTAGACACCCTCATCCAAGGAGGCCCTGCCAGGGTTGATCAGGCCCCGGAGTGTGTCACTGGTTTATGCTAAATTGTTATTTCTCTTCTTCTTTCTTCTGTTTAGTTTTCTACAGTTTATTTTCTCCTATCTATTCACTGCAACTGAGAAATAATACTTACCTCTTTAGGTAAGTATTATTTATGGAGCCTAACTTCTTCAAAGGGATAGAAAAGGTGATAGAGAGAAGTAAGACAAAAGGGACAAGATAGGAGAGAGCAGAGAGGAGAGCCGGAAGGGGGGCGCCCGATCTGGCTTCCCACACCTTCCCGCCTGTACGCTCTACCTCCCCACTGCCTCCCAGAAAAGGGAAGAAGAGCAGAGGGGAGAAGAGCGGAATATTTTATTTTCTCTCGCGGTTAGCTGACTGCCTTAGCTGCCCAAGTGATGTCAGCTCTTTTTAACCATAGCCAGTGACTGGTCCTCTCAGCAGTGTTAGCTAGTTCTCTTATAACCTGCTGTTGCGCCTGTCCTCTGATCCCAATCTCTCTAAGTAGTTTTGCTGTTGTACTGGCAACAAAGCCCCTGCACCCCACTTCCACTGACGCATCTTGATCTTCCAGCCTCTGTCCTCTGCCTCAAGTTGGCATACTGCAGCTTCTTACGCTCAAATGCTTCCTCAATTGCTTCCTCCCATGGTACCGTCAGCTCAATGACGTACGCAAGTTTTTGGGAGTTCGACCAAAGGACGAGGTCTGGTCGCAGAGTAGTTGTTACGATCTCTGTGGGAAAAATTAGCCTCTGATCCAAGTCCACTTGCATCTGCCAATCCGTGGCAACCTTTAGTGGGCCCAGGTCCGGGGTTGAGGGGCTTGTCCTCGACTTGGCTCCCGGACAAATGTTGATGACAGCTGACACTCCTCTTGGTTCGTTAAAGGTTGAGCGTTGATGGATTTTCTTTTGCACTCAACTTTCTCGGCTAGACACCTGAGGACCTGGTTGTGTCTCCATGTGTCTGCCCTGAGTAAGGCTAGTCCTAGAACCAACCAAGATGTACTTCAGTGTGGCTGGGACTGTACACAGGGATCAGGATGGGTCCTTTCCAAACCACAGCTGCAGATTTATTGGGGAAGGTAACACATCATATCGGATGATGAAACTTAGTCTATTAGACTCCATTCCCCAGAATTCACTCCATGAGAGTTTCCTCTTTTCCACACTCTACCAATTCATCCAGCGACCCTGCTTGGCCAGCGCTACGGCTGTGGCATGTCTGGCTGTTTCCTCCTGTCGGCGCACCTCTTCCACCACCATTTTTTGATGTTCGGTTACAGATGCCTGTTGCCACCGAGGTGTTACTGCTCTAAGTCCAAATCCTCCTCTGCCCTGTTGGACATGACCCTCCACGTCACGATGCTGAAGAGCAGATTTGGCCTGTAGCACAGATGTGGCTGGGGTCCACTTCCTCCCCTTCGCTAGTGGGAGCAGTGCTTCTCACTATTGGGTCCCGGGAGTCCGTGAGTGACATCATAAGCCTCACTTTTGCACATTTTAACTCCTCTATCAGACTAGGCATAGGCAATGACAGTATCCCGTCGCGTAGAGTCCAACGCTGCTTAGGCATTTGGGAAGTCCGAGCCACTTCTTAACGTAGAAGCTCACTAGCCTCTCTAGTCGATTGGCATGATTGAGTGAGACCTCGTACATTGTCAAGAGCCACAGTAGTCTGGGTAATAACCCAAACTGGGTTCAGAGCTTCAGTTTCCCTGGGAGTGCAGTGTTGTTAATCCGCTTGAGGTCATTAGCCAAGTTCTGCCTTAGTTGTTCTAGTTGCCACGTATCATTGAGGTCTGCGTTATACTACCGTCCCAGGCTCTTTATGGGCTTCTCTAGGATGGTTGGAATTTGTTCTCCACTGATATAGAATTGCTCGGCTGTTTCCCTGGAGCTTCTGTAGCAATCGCCTAGTACATGGTTTTGTTGTTGTAATGATGGTCATGTCATCCATGTAGGCTCTAATGGGAGGAAGACAAAGGCCACTCATGAGTGTCTCACCTCCCACTACCCACTGAGATGCCCGCATGACCAGCTCCATTGCCATGATAAATGCCAGAGGGGAAAAAATGCAGCTTCTGCACTGATGTGTCAATGTAGTTGTTTCTTTGCAGGAAAGTAGATATTTTTGGGGCAAAGACACTGAAGAAGATCTTTCCCTCTACGTTCAGCAGGCTGATCTGGCGAAATTGGCTGATGGATGAGGAGTTCTTCTCCTTAGGGATCAGAATACCTCCTGCTCTTCGCCAAGCCTTTGGAATAACTCCTTTCTGCCACACTACCTTCATCAGCTTCCACAGGTATTTGAGGACTCATGGGGTGTTTTTATAGAGCCTATATGAGATGCAATTAGGTCGTGGAGCAAGCATGTAGATGCAAACAATAATCCCCATCCTTCTTTCAACTGAGCTGTGAGATTAGCGCGCTATGGGTTTCGTTTGGTTGGCGGATGTAGATAGTATAAAGAAAATAGATCCAACACGAAACCACTAACAATAAGCTCTATGGATTTTTATTTATTTATTTTTTTAAGAAACTGGATCATGATTTCTGGAAAGCCATACTGCTGCAAAGCACCAGCAGGAAAGTTTCATTTACTTCTATTATATTCAAGAGAAAGCAGAGATTTCTTCAACCAGTATCTCTTGTGCCAGCAGAAACATACTGATTCAATTTTGAGGACTGAGAAGAGACTGTAGGTAATAAGATTCTGGAAACTTTCTTGAAGCTTGTATTTTTTTTGTCTCATTTGAATGGGAGAACATCTCCCCTCTGATCCTCTTATCCTGCTTCTTTTTCAAGCAAATACATTATAAAGCTGAAACCTTCCCTCTTTCATCTCACCTGGCACTGTCCTGGCAAACTGCAGCAGCCTTTGTAGGCGGGGTGATACTACATCAGACAGGCCTTCCACTTCTTCTGGACACAGCCACTCAAATGCCTGAAGGCACACACAACAAAAGCAAGATGAGAACAAGAAAACTATTTTTGCACTGTATGTTTCTGGACTGGAACCTACCCTAAAATTGTTACTGTCCTGACCTCTGTAGAGCCTATGGGCCTCCACCATCCTGTCCACGATGTATTTCTGTTCTCGGGTTAAACTGGCAGACAAAGCCTGGTGCAGATGGAAATGAGCACAGCACACAGATTTGCAAAGAAGCACTCATGATTACAGAGTGAGAGACTAGACACGGTTTAGATTAATAATGAGGGGAGCCTAAGACTTTTAAAGCTGATACTGAGAGCTGTGTGAATAGCTGGAACACGTTTTATTTCAGTCCGTCTAATGCCTGTTTGAACCTCCTGGTGGCAGCAGAGGAAGAGTCTGTGATATTTCAGCCTTTCTGGGTTTGAAAAAAATATTGAAATAGCAATGCAACCAGAAATCATTGACTAAATAACCGAATAAATACAAGTAAATGCGATTATATTTATTATATCCTATATATACTATTTCAGTATGAACCAAAGTGGTGCGACTGACCATCAGGCTGATGCTTGAACACCAGCAGTTGCCATGGCAACAGTTTGCTATGATTCGTTCATTAGAAGGCCTTCGGCAGCTGCTGGGCTGGTGGTGGTTGAATTTGAGGATCATGTTTTAAGTCACCTAAATATAAAGGCAGCACTTTATAATGTGGCCTGTGACTAAGGGTGTAATTACCAAAGAATTCAGGAGCGTTTCAATGTGTTTTACCTGAAATTACAATGTAACAATGTGTATCTACAAATGCTTCCCAGTAGATACATCAGAATGAGGAGGTAACAATTCAAGTTTTCACAAGAAAGAAGAACATTTTAACTCTCAGGGAACTGCACCCTTAGTCGCTGGCTGTATTATAAAGTGTTACCAATACCAAAAAATCCAGCACTAGTCCCCCCAAAATTATGCTTTGTTAATGAGCACCATGTTAATGCTTTACTGAAAAGGTCCAGCAAATCATCTTTTTCCACTAAGCATAGTGAAATCTGAGCAGGTTTATTTCACTGAGACAGTGCCTCTTTTTTTAGTTTCACATGACCATTTTGCATTGCTGCTTGTTTCAGAAGCTTTAAAAACATCAGGTGGACTTGGAAGTCTTGTCAGAACAGCCAGTAAGATGTTCAACAGGAATCAGAGCAACCTTTTTGTTATTTACAAAAAGGCTGGATGGCCTTTTTGTAAATAGCAACCGGTTCACTCCCATTGGCTCCTTGGCGGGGTCTGGTGCCCTGGGAGCCCCTTCCAGGGGGTTGGGGGCCCTCAGGCCTCTGGCATCTGGGCCTGTGGCTCGGTTAACTCTGGCGCAGCTGGGTGCCGGCAGAGCCCGCAGGCACATCACTGCAGCCCCCTCTGGCTTCTGCTCCGTGGCTGCTTCACCCAATCACACACTTTCTCTAAACTGAGTGCATCCTAACTACATTCATACACATTCACATTCACACTCTTGACATGCAGACTGGAGGAGCCAGGGATGGAGGGACCACTAACCTTCCGATCAGCAGGTGGCCTGCTCTACCTCCTGAGCTACAGCCACCCACTGGCAAAGATGAGTAAACCGTCACTAGGTTTTGGATAAAGTGTACACTCACAAACCTGTCAAACATGCATTTGAAACATTAGCTACCATAGCAGTATAGTATTGCAACATGGCATTTGGGTCTTCTAACTAAAATAGGAAAATAGAAACATAAATAGTGCCATCATTGCCAGACCTGGCCCACATCTGGTTGACATACACCCTGCCATGACACCGGTCAATCAGAAGTGCCAGCTTGATGCCGGATCCAGGGAAGACCTATTTTCTATGGGCCTTTTTTTTTCTTTTTTCTTCTCTCAACAGGTGATCCAGGAGATTTTTTCTTTTTAAGTGCCCTTTCTCACACTCCCTCTTCCCCTCTGTTTTTCTTTCCTTCCCTCTCTTTCTTTCTTTCTCCTTTTCCTATCCCCCATGTCTGTCCCATGTGTAACAACTGAAAATAAAATGAAATAAAATAAATAATAATAATAACAAAAGTCGATCAAATGGACCAATACGGCAAGGCCGTGATGATCCACTTGGTAAAGTAAATCCATTGGGTATTTTTCTTGGCCTTCAGACAATAATTCTGATGGCTAAAGGACAAACGGGACAGGCAGAAAAAAAAAAGGCTAGCAGGTCCTCAGGAGAGCTAATGGCATAGAAAGTTGAGTTAGCATAGAAGGACACCGAAGGATTGCACCACTACACAATCTGAGCCTTAGCAAAATTAACTTATGGTTTAATTCTGGGTTTTCAGGTCTTGTACTACATGCAGGAGGTTAGAATAGCTGGGGAGAATAGTGTCACCCTTCCTGGGTGATCCCTCAGATCTCAGGATGCAGATAGCAAGACATACTATAGATTTAGAGACTGTGCCTGGTGAGCAAAAGTAAGAATTATAGATTCTTAGGAGCAATTTTAGGTTGTTCTTTGTTTTGTTTTGTTTACCACTGGCAGCATGCAATTTCAAGGCAATTTGATGCTTCTATAAGCCTTAATCGAGCAATATATTCCTAGAACAAGTCTCCTTACAGATCTAAATTATGTTTTTAATTTGGTCTGTTTTGTTCTTGGGCACTTAAACAGCATTTAAGACATTTTCCAACGAGCATAAGAGCACCTACTCTGCAATTCATGGGTTTAACAAAATGCTGTAGTTGGAGTCTGAGCTAGTGCCTTAATCAGGAGACAGTTATACTGATAAGTCTATTAAGATTTTGCCAGCTTTCCTTCCAGGCTTTAAATAAACTTTATTATCACTGTGCACTACTCTGGCACTTTCATTTCCTTATGAATTAGCATACCATGTAATCATTTGTATAATTCACCCATATTGGTGCTGTTAAAGTTGTTCCTGTATATTGTGTTTTATGTGAACTCTTGCTGCTATGCTGAATTTGTTTAGCCCATGTGGCACAATAATCTTGAACCTCGAACTCTGAAGTTAGGAAAGTATCCAATCGAGCACAGGTGTGCCGCACCTGTCCGGGTAGCCTGCTGGTAGAGCTGACTCTCCTGGTGTCTGTGTTCTCCTCTTCCTCTTGCCCTCTGCTTTTACCTCCTTTCCTCAGGCGTTTGGATTGGCACTGCACCTCAGTCAACAGACCTGAAGAGAGGGTAAAAAGTATTATTTTCTGCACAACCACAAAGTGACATATTTGTTTTTTGGAATCTCACTAATCATTTCTCTGATTACATTACAACCTCAGTCAATCAGTTTCTTGTATTTGAGCCTTACATTCAGCCAGCATTCCCACAGCTCGGCACTTCCTCAGACGGCAGTCTTGACACTTCCTCCTCATGTACATATCCATCTCACAGCTACCGCCACTCTTACAGTGATACACAGCTTTCTTGGTGACACTGCGTCTGAAGAATCCTGTAGCGAAAGGTAAAACATGACGCGCTGATGCTAAGAAGTAGAAAAATATGAAGATCAGAAAGCAATCAAATAAATACCTTTGCATCCCTCGCAGGTAAGAGCATTGTAGTGGTATCCTGATGCTTTATCACCACACACCACACACAGCTCATCCTGACCTCTGCTCTTTCCACCCGAGCCCATCCGGGACCTCCGCCCCATTGGCAGTCCTACAGATCCGAGGCCCTGAGCAAAGAGGCCCCCACAGTGGGGCTCGGGGCTCGGATCGCAAGGGGCCTCCAGGCAGTGAGGGCTGTAATGGTATGGTGGGTTGCAGAGCTGAGAGGAAGAGGAGGAGGAGGAGGGAGAGGGGGCAGAGGAGGGTGGAGAACCATAGTGGGAGAAGGGCAGGTTGGCAGGACTATACTGTTGTTGGCTGTATGGGAGGAGCTGGAGGTCAGGGTCCTGCAGGGGATAGCCCAGGGGGTCAGCCAGCATATCTGAAATCAAAGTCCAGGGTCAAAAGTTTTAACTGGCTCTGTATGTTGATGAGAGATGACACTGATGTAGGATCACATAAGTCATAGGTCCACGTGTGAACAGAGCAGCTCTGCTTTCTGTTTGTCAAGGTTGGCCAGTTAGAAGAAAGCTGACTGGAGGAAGGGTGGCTTGTTTCAGACAGTATAAGTAAGTATAAGGCAAGTGTGATTCAAAGCTTCTCTAATAGAGTCCAATAACGGAAATATGGAGCTTGAAATGAACACAATGAGGTTTCCTTGAAATACATTACTCGGACAGCTGACTTTTTGATGTGGCCTTGCAGTTTAAACCCACCCTGTCTCCATACATACAAAATTTGTATTCAGATTTTCATTCCCTTGGTTGTGCTAAACTGTGAGAAACGATTCAAGTATAAAACATGACATTTAATGGAAATGGTCACTGGAGTAAAACCTCTATTAATCCACAGTTAAAGAATTATCCACCAGGAGATGAACCATTTATTCCAGTTGGAGTAGCATTTGCTAAAAGCTGCAGTGCTCAGCAGCTGTGACAAATCACTGAACCTTTTGTAAGAATCCCAAATCCAATAAAAGTTGGACACTGTGTAAAATGGAGATAAAAACAGAATGCATTGATCTGCAAAACTCATACACTACTGTTGTATTCACAGCAGAACACAGAAAACATCAAAAGTAAAGAAAAGAATAAAATCTTTTTGAATGGCACCAACACGTCTTAAAACAAGTTGGGACAGAGCCTCATTTACGCCTATGTTGTTGTGTTTTTTTTTTCATTATGCAAATTTCCAGAAAAGGAGTTTTGCTCTTTGCCTCAGTTCACTTTAAACGAGCTTCAACCCAAAGAAGACGGCAGACTCTCTGAATCCCGTTCACATGTTGCTTCTGCTTCGCATCACAGAGCTTTAACCTCCATTTGTGGATGGCACAGTAAGTTTTCTTCACAGGCATTGCGCCTGTTATGGCCGAAGACCATAACCACCCAACGCTGACTGTCCCTTGTGCTCAGAGATTTCTCCAAATTCTGTGAATCCTTTGATGATAACATGTACTGAAGATGATTAGATATTCAGAGTTTTTACCAGTTTTATGTTGCTGGTACATATAGATTTATAGATGCAGTTTTTTGTACAACTCTCCCACTCTGAGATTCACGTTTTATACGCAGTCATGTTACTGACTTGTTGCCAGTTAACCAAATTAGCCTCCAGCCGTTTCATTTTAGTACCACATACTAGGGCTGTTCGATATAACGATATATATCGGATGACGATATAAAAACGTCTATCGTTTCATTTTACGCTATCTTTTGTTTCGTGGTGTCGCAAATTAAACTCTTTACGGCAATATTTTTTCATCGTATTGATGGTCACTGTAGTGCCTACATTAATTTATTAAAGTTCTCTCTTTCTCTTATATTTAATATAACCACGCCGGTTTTTATGCATTTGGTTTTATGCGTTTTGGTTAGCAACAACCACGGTAACACCATCGCGTGTCCGCTTGTTTATGTTCCACATAAACTTTTCACATTAAAGCTCAAGATCCTGTTGTGACTTTTCAAAATAAACTGAATCACGTGAAAGAGCAGATTATTTACGGATGAGAATTAAAAAAGAGCCACCAGGTGCTAAAAAATAAACCTTAGACTCAAACGTTAGAACAGGCTTTTCCTGTATTTATTACACGCCGTGTAATAAATACTCACAAAGAAAACGGCGGCTGTTACAACTTATGTCTAAAAATGTATCGTTTCATGCATCGGTTAAAACACTCGACTCAAGACGAGCTGCCCAAGATTCACAGAATTTACAGAAAATGTTACATTTTTGTGATTTATATCGTTATCGGGACGATACAATTCTTATATCGGGATATGAAATTTTGGTCATATGGCACAGCCCTACCACATACTTTTGTTGACCCAATCCCACTGACACATGTTGCTGCCATCATTTTCAAAATGAGATCATATTTTCCCTAAAATGGTTATTTTTCTCAGTTTAAACTTTGAATATGTTTTCTGTGTTCTACTGTAAATAGAATAACAGTTTATGAGATTTTCAAAGGATTGCATTCCATTTTTATTGATTTCTAACTTTTTTGGAATTGGCGTTATACAAACTGAGCTAACATAGATCACCCATTTTAAAGATCGCTATCTTTAACCAGGAGCAAATGAACTTTTATCTGGAGTCACGATGATAAAATTATGAGAGACAAACAGCTGGTTTTAAGTGAAATACAGGATCATGCTTAAGGTAATCTTATAGTATCACACACCTGTGCTGCAACCTGTCCTCACAATTCATAACACTCCATCATTTTTTTTCCTTCTTCTTCTTCTTTCCTTCCTGCGTCACCACATTGGACCATCCCTAGCATCTCCTTATGTCACTACAGCCTCCTGACTGTATGTAGGATATTGTTATGATTACATCAGGCTGTGATCCACTTAAATAGCGCTCAAGTGCCATGGTGTAAGATTTATGACTTTAGGTGTAGCAAATATTCTTTCCAAATTGAAAATCTTGTCAGTATTGTAAATCTTTCACACACATACAGCATCTAACCTACAGGGAATAAGTGATTACACTAGCGTGACTGAAACATGAATGAACGTTTAAGGAAACTCTGTGACGCTGGTCGAAGTCAAAAAGCGTTCAGAGGAATGTGAATTTACGTGAGTCGTGACTGCTTTAATGGCTCTTATGGGATACAATAAAAAGCTGAGAGTGAGACCCTGTGAACTTGTTCAGACTGCTGAAACAGGATGCAGCTGAGAACTCCCAGTGCCATTTAGGATTTTTCTTTTTATTATTATTTTTCTTTTATTTTTTTATCCCCTTTTTCTGGATTCTTCATTTAGTCCATCATTCATTCAGTTCGTTGTTGGGATGACCTAAAACATGTCAGAGTGTGGGTCAGCTGCTTGTGTTTTGCAAGCACTGACTCCACTGAGAAAACATGTGTGACCACTGGCAGCCTCTTAAAGTACAGCTGGACTGTTCGACTGGGACTGCTGTGGGATCTGTTATGCACTGATTAAACAGAGAGCCCACCCAACCTTCAGGAGTTTCAGGAAATGGGAACTTTCGGGCTAAAACATGTTGGATGAAGATTAGGAAGGACTAGTTCATTGATTTTAATGTGTGTAAACCGTGTATATGTACACATGATAGTAAAATGAGTATATGTATATATAGTAATTTTACTACTATATGAACATATGTCTGTGAAGGTTCTCAGTCATCCAGGTCATCGTAGTCTAAGGAGCTTGGAAAGAAAAGCGTCTGGACTTCTTTAAGTTGCTTGAAGACCATTTTACCTCTCATCTGAGAAGCTTCTTCAGTTCTAAGATCAAATAGTGAAGAGCCCTGTGGGAGTGTCCCCCTAAGAGGGACAATGGACCCCCCTAATGATCCTCTACCTAATCACGTGAGCCAAGGTGTGAAAACAGGTGTAGGTCACATTCAGCCAAAGTTTTGGGTGAACTCATTGTGAAACCTAGCCCCACCCTATCATGTGATTTCCTGAGGTCAGAAGGCCCAGGATGTGAGTGGGCGTTAAGGCGTCTGAAGAAGCTTCTCGGATGAGAGGTGAAACGTCTTCAAGCAACTTAAAGAAGTCCAGACGCTTTTCTTTCCAAGCTCCTTAGACTACGATGACCTAGATGACTGAGAACCTTCACAGACATGTGTATACAGTATATAGTAGTAAAATGTGTATCACTATATACAGTACTGTGCAGAAGTCTTGAGCCACACCTCATTTCTCTACATTTTGCTTGTAATTGTATTAAAGTGGCCTTAGCCAATAGCTCTAAAGGCTTTCTAAGTCTTTCAAAGTGCTTTGGATATTGGCTGCTTTTTCACTCATTTTCAGTCCAGTAACTGCATTGTTTTTTCTTCAATTGCAAAGCCAAATACACTGACTTATAAACCATTCAAGCATAAAAAAGCACCTTCCTCAAGGAATGAACCAGACTTGTTTCTACACATAACAGACAATTTAGCAAATAACCGATTTTTAAGAGCAGCCTTTCACAAAAATCTACAAAATCTACAATAACTGTCCAACAAGGTGATTCCCAAAGAGCTGTTAGCTGAAAAAGTAGCATATTATGGCATGATGCATGCAGGGTGCCCTTAAAAATATGGAACTGGCCAAGTGGAGCAGAAAAAAAAAGAGTATACCTCAGAGGTCAGAAGGGAGGTACAACAGTGAGTATGTACAGCCATCTGTGAAACATGGTGGAGGCTGGGTCATGGTTTGGGGTGGCATTTCAGCCAGTTGTGTTGGATATCTTCTCAAAATGAATGGAATTATGAAAGCAAAAATGATCGTCAGACTTTCGTCCAAATCAAGTAAATGCATATTGGGGATTTTTTTTTTAAACATAAAATGGGACATTATAAGTCACGGTGTCCCCAAAGTCCGGACATCTCTATTATTGAAGCAGTGTGGGAATCACCTTAACAGAGAACAGAACAAAAGGCAGCTAACATCCAACAAAGCACTTTGAACGTCCCCAAAGAAGCTTGGAGAACTATTACTGACGTCTACTTAAAGAAAGCTGCCTAAGAGAGTTCAGGCTGCATCAAAGAACAAAAGATGATCATACTAAATATTAACTTTAGAGGTACGCAAAATTGTACAAACTCTATTTTTGCCTTATATACTGCATTACATACTGTATTTAAATGTGTCTGCAAATGTTTTCTTCCCCTTTTCTGACCAAAATATAAACAAATGAAGAATGGCTTGAGACTTGCACAGTACTGTGCAGAGAGTGAGGTACGTCTTCGAGCTCTGACAGAAAATCGGGCATCCTGCAGTGGTGCTGTAGCACATGCACATAAAGAGGAATTTCCAGGAGACAATATTCAAAAAATAAATAAATAAATCAAAGCAGCAAAGGTCGCCATATCCTGCCTTTTAACACTCAGTGTGGTTTGACAAGTGTTAAACCCTTTCACAATGCATGGAGTGAGCAACAGATTAAGTTAGTTTAGAACAAAGACAGGATGAAAGGAAACAGAGAGTGACTGTAGAGCCGCATGAATGAGAGCCTTTTCTGTGCGTGTCAGATAACAACCGAGCAGTCCCAACCATGCTGGCGACTCCACTTGAGTCACATTTTCAGAGTTGACTTCCCATTTTGAGTAAATTGATCATCACACATAAAATTGTTAGAGCTACCTTTGTTTCAGGAAGTAATTCAACTTATATCTTTGGCAAATAGACAAATCTGAATAGTTATATCATGGTTATGTGAAATCCATTCCTATTCCCAACTCTCTCTTTTAGTAACCTCAAAAATAAGCAACATAAAAACGCCACCCTGCGTGTGGTCAGTTTCTCCTCAGAGACCCCATGCGTGTCATCAATCATCAGTTGTGACTGAGGCTTCCTCAAAAGCATCCCGAGGAGTTCTGAGCCTAAATTACAAGCGTGTTTGATGATAAATGACAGAACATGTTGAGAGCTGCTGCAGCTCACATTTAGTGGACTAATGTCCCTGCTCTGATCAGCTGAAAGCCTACTAATGAACTCTTCTCTGTGCTTAATTTCCCCTCCTCGCTTTCATTCTCCCTGCAGATGTTTCCTGTCTTTACCCGACTAGGCGATGGGTTGGCTTGGTGGGGGGTGGAGGGGGAACTGGGGAGTTGGTGGGGGGGTGGTCCTTGCTTTCTCACTGTGTGACTGAGCTGCTGTTTGCAGTGTTTGTAAACCATTTGAACGCTGTCTAAACACTCCTCAGCCTCCCTTCCATCCCACGCACGCTAGGGAGCCAAACAACACCAGCAAAGCACCTCCCGCAGCTCCCCCTCCTCCTCCCTTTCTCCTCCTTCTTCTCCAAAGGGCAGGAGGGGAGACAACAGGGAGACTTTGTTGATGATACATGTCAGTATAAATAGATCCTCCGATGCACGCTCAGCCTCTCTGCATGTCGCGAACGCGGTGAGCCGGCTGATCCCCCTCAAGAACTGTTTTTTCCATGTCACTGAGTTCTCAAACGCCGTAAATAAAGGCTTAGCGTTCATTCATCAGCTGTCAGAGTGAATGAGGCTGCACTGCACACAGAAGGCAGTCGTATATCAGCGTGTAACAATATAAGCTATTTATGACCCACTTACTTAATGTCAATCTGTGTGACCAGTACACAGTGTCAAATCTGTAGACATAATAAAGCAGCAGAAGAGTCATCAAGTCTCGAGTGTCTTATGCAGCATGGATGCTCATTTTGCTGCCTAGAAATTGTGAAATTCTGCTCTCTCTTTGATTTAAATGTTCATTTCAAGCCAGCGAGGTTTAGATCAGCAGATTGAAAAATGCTAAAGTGTCCAAAACCTTCAAGGAAGTTCAGAACCTCTCAAAGTACAAATGGAAATTTATACAAAGGGGGATTTGGTTAGAGCAGAAGTGACAGCAGAAACCACATTTTCTTTCTTAATACTTGTCGCACTAAATTTTGTACTTTGTTTGGATTTCATCTGCTCAGGTGAGAAGAAAATCCTGTGAACAGTGTCCATAGTAACTGCTTTCTCCTGAAGAAATAATCCCATTTATTCTGTGGATTACAGGTTGATATGGAGACTGGCTCTGAAAAACGATGTCTCCCATTGAGCTCTTTACAGTAGCACTGACTGATCATTTAGAGAGTTTTTTGTAAAGCAAATGTCTGCACACATTCAAGTTGCATAAGGTATTAAATGCTTAAAGTCAGTTTTTCCTTTTTCCAGTGTCAATTTAGATATATTAATGCCCCACGAATGAGATTTAGCTTAGAATAAGAATCAAAAATCCCATCAGGCAGTGTTTAATATTTCAATTTCGTGGTTCTTTTAAGAGAAGCTGGAGAGAAAACAGAAGTAAAAGTAGATGAAGACACCAAAGAGAAAGAAGCAGGAGCACGAGCATGACTGTGGACTCACCGTAGTACTGGAGCTGCTCAGCGGAGCAGTAACCATCTGAGGTGCTGAGAAACCCCCCTGCAGTGAAGCTCATCTCCAGCTCGGTCCACTCTCTCATCTGGACAGAAAATCCTCTCTCTTTAACTAGTAATACAGGATCTATCTTCATACACACACACACACACATACACCCAGAAACACACAGAGACAATTACTCAGAGAATTCTCGCAGATATCAAGGCTCTGGGAAGTGTGGAGACATTCCTCAATCCCCAGGATGCGTCCAGGTCTCTTAGCTGATATCCCAGCCTATTTTTAAAAAGCAGAGAGCAGCAGTGCAGCTGATCCTCTTGGTCGGTGGTGGATGATGTGCTGGAGGAGGGATTACACATCCCAGGGGGATAGACAAAAGGGAAAGTGGGGGGACACCGAGGAGGGACAGGGATGGGACTGTGTGTCCAAACAGCTGGACCTGACTGGGACGTCATAGATCAGAAAACGCTGGGGAAAGATGATGGCTTTATTCCTTGCATGTTGAGGTTTGTGTAACAAGAGTGCAACAGCTGGACTGGGCGAAAGAAACATTTTCCATTAATCTCACGTTTCAAATAAAAGAAATCTTCCTTAAAGTTTCCCTTCAGAATAAACAAACCTTGCTTCTTTTATTTAAGTTGTACCTAACTGTGCGCTGTGAACGTAACTGTCCATATTTGTCCTAAAGGCCTTGGGGAGTGTGTTTACTCTTCCTTTTGTTTACCACTGTTCTGTTTGTGCTGTGGTTAATATTGGACAACAGATTAGATTTAAGGCTCTCGGGGTCCTCCGCCTCCCCACAAATAGTTAACCAGACCAGGGCAGAGCAAAAGAAGTCGAGGCCTGCACCACCCGGAGAAGACGGAAGAGTGACCCCCATTACAGGCCTGTAAATCTCCAAGCAGGGCCGGTTGACACGCAACATGCTTACTGAGGATTAATAGTGTCCTCCCACCCGCCTATCATCTCTTTCGCTGGCTCATTATGGGAATCAGGACTGACTTATGCACAGCAGAGGGCTAAGGGAGAGCCAATCATTCTCAATGAAACTGTAGCCTTCACTGGTGCAATCACGATCAGTCTCACTGACAAATGAAACAGGAATGTAGCTGCTGGCTACACAGTGTGGTTTTTTTGTAAGTGGATGTATAAAGGGTAAATTGATACATATGTGGTCACAACACTGTGGAAAAGTACAAACTAAGGCCTAAAGAAAAAGTACATAAAACAAAAGATGTGTCACACTTTTGAAAACTCTGACTTACCCTGATTAACTATAAATAAGGACAAACCGATTAACCCGCTGTGAGATTTGTCACAAAACTTTCCAGGGGGTCAAAGTGTGTTTCAACAGGGCAAGGGATTTTCATTGGAGCATTTCTAAGCATATTAGTTTTCTTTAGAAAGCAGCCTGGAGATTTTTGTTTAGAAACAAAAATGACCAGGATCAATAAAAAAACTGACCTTTATACCGAGCCATTGCACAAACCGCTGCTGTGCAATGTGTTATAACGCTGTGATGCTCAAAGTTTGTAAAATCAAATTAAAACTGAGGGTTATCTTCTAATTTACACACAGTATAATAACTTCAGCGAGTGCTTGAGCCGTCGCTTGAGAAATCAAGTGCCAAAAACGAAAGAAATCGCTTTAGACTTGAGAAAAAGAATCGCTGTTGCTCACAGAGCAGGAGATGGATATACAAAGTTACCCAAGCATTTCCAAAGTGTCAAGAACTGGAGAGAGAAGTATCATCAAGAAATTCAAAGACAGCCACAAAACACAGAACAAACCTGGGAAGGTAGGAAGAGAAAGAAGGGAAAGACTCTAGAAATAAAACTACCGGGAGATGTTTCTAAAAACTAACAGTAATAATTACATTCAAATTGACTTTTTCCGATAGATTTAAACAAGCAAGTAGCTGTTTAAAGCTGTTGGAGAAGTGTTTACTCACATAAATACACGTGTCAGTGATTCGCTCTTGCTTACAGGAAGTCTTGTTTTTTAACTCTCTGATATCCAGGGTCTGGTGTCATTCAACCAGGATCTAAAGAGCTCTACAAGGGCTTCAGAGTAAAGTTTGTGAATGCCTATGAGGCTGGTAATGGATTTTAAAAACTGTCAAAATATCCTAGAATTCATACTAGTACTTGAAAAAAAAAATCCACAATTTATGTAAAAGATTTGCATGTGTACTTTGTGAAAAGAAAAATCTATAAGGCACCAAATTTCATAACAGGATCTCCGGGTAACTCAACCCCCTGCTGCTATCAAAGTGCAAGAAACAGAGGCTACACAAATCTGACCATGCTTGGCCAAAGGCTTTTCCTATGAAAATGATGATCCGAGCAAACCAGCTTTTCAGGAAAAGAACCTGATACCAGCTGTGAAACTTGGTGGTTGAAATGTTACACTGTGGTTTTGTTGTACCTCTTCTCAAGGACTAGGTAGCCTCATCTATGAATCCCATATCACAGTAGAGAGCGCAAAAAAAGAAAAAGGCCAGTTGAAGAGCCATACCTGAACCTACGCACGTTAGCAAATCCTCGGTGGAATGACTCAGTCAAAGTCTGAGAGATTTGAAATGGACATCATGAAAAGCCACAAACATCTTGCAGTAGAAGAGTGCACGTTGATGTCTAGTGAGTCTGTGGACACTTTTTTCACACTTTCTATTTTTCTTCCTTAAATTTCCTTGTGTTGTTGTTAATGTATATGACTTTTATCGGCATTGTTCCAAATTAAATCCAGTGTGATTTAATCAATATTGTTATTTTGGTTCATTTAAAAATCAGACTTACACAGAGCGCAAAAGGTAGTTCTGTGACCATGCTAGCTGTTCTCTGAAAATGTACTTCACAGTGTGAATATCGTGTCACCAATCGCTGTTTAGAATCAAAGTTTACATGATGCCGATGAGGATTGTTTTGCAGGGTTTCGGCTGTATACAGAAGAAATGTATAAACTAAAAGGTGGAGACGATGAATCATGGAGGGAACATGAATGTCTGCAACCGATGTAACTTGCACATGGTGTTAAAACTATCCATTAAAAAGCCAGACAACTCCCAGGGTCAATGGGCTTCAATTATATCTTGATGTCATACATGCAGTGCTGTGCAAAAGTCTCATTACTTTGGAACTGAGTGGGCTTACATCGATCAGAGAGTTAGAAGTAAAAGGAACTTAGATTAACCTGAAAGGAACTAATACGGGCTAACTGGTAGTCGATACAATTCAGGAATTAAAACCAAAACTGACCTGGGGGAAAAAAAAGAAATATATTTTCGTTTTATTTTTTTATTTGTCTTATTCTTTTTCCTTCAGGGATTTGGATACAACAAGTATAGCATGCATATTATACACAAAAACACACTATTACCCGTTTCTTTTTTTATCATTAAGATGAATTATTCTTGAATGAAGACATTGATCTGACACGTCAAATGTAGCCAATTGTGTTTATTGTTCCACCCCCATCTCTCTACCATGTGTTCTCAAAAGTGAACACAAGGTCAGGAGATGATGGAGGAAATCAAAGGTGGGGGGGAGTTGTAAAGAAGTGATTAAAGGACAGGTAGAAGGGGGAAAAGAAGGAATAGATAGAAAGGAGGAAAGAGACAGGGCAGAGAAAACCCCAGCAATCCCCTCTGAGCAAGCACCAGTGGGAAGGAAGAACTGCCTTTAAACGGGCAAAAACCTGCAGAACCAGGCTCAGGAGGCGGCAGTCAACCGCTGGGACTGGTAGGGGGGTGAGGAAGGGAGAGAGGGGAGAAAGAGGGCAGAGGAGAGGTGAAAATTAAGATGGAACAGAGGTGGAGGAAGAAGGTGTTACGACCTGGCTCAAAGGCCGCAACATAAAAAAGGAGACGAACACCAGGGCCCGTATCCCTAAAGAATCTTTGTGCGAAAAGTGGCTCCTAGCGGCCAAATTCTAAGAAAATTCTCAGAGTCATGACGTTTTCTTAGAATTTCCCCTAAAAGTGACACGACAATCCCAGTTAATATAAAAGCTATTCCTCAAGATTCCTAACGCTTAAAAGGGCTCCTAAGGCGAGATCTGCTAAGAGCAGGGAAGAGGACTTTTAGTGGCTTAGGAGTTCCGCTAAGCAGCTGCACAAAATGGCCAACAGAAGAGGCAGGAGAGATGTCCTGCAAACACTGGATGACAGGGAATTATTGAGATGCTACAGATTGGATCGTGCAGGAATCATGTTTGTGGTGGATCTCCTTAGAGATGCAATTACTTCACCAACTCGACGCCACAACGCTATTACACCGGAGACGAAAGTAATCACAACCCCGAGGTATTTGGCAACCGGGAAAATGCAACAATGCAGCAGTGATGACTTGGGTCTGCAATCACAGACATTGCTAAAAGCTGAGCCGTGTTACCCTCGTTAAGACCACACTGGACTTGTAACGTTGTGATTTCTACTTCATTAAGGACAACCTCTTGAGATAGGCCATCTTGTTTTCAACGGGGTCCATATGGGAGTGAAAGTACAAAATATGCCAGCTAGGATATTAATATGAGCAAATAAGACACGAATCATTATTTGAACAGGGTGTAATGAGTTTAAGTTTTCACATATTTTAGATTCTAATGTTAGGCTATAACCCCTACAGATTACTATTCATTTTCCAGATATTTTCTTGAATGTGAAATATTATTTACAATTACAGTCAGCATAAGATTAGAGTATATAATATGTTTATTGATTTGAGGGTACATCCTTTGCTCATTATCACCAAAAGCTCATTTCCATCAAACTTGTAGGATCAACCAATCACGGCTTTTGAAATGATGACTCATACCTAGCAACGGGGTCAACCACACCTCCTCACTAAGATAGGATTTTCCATCCATTCCTTGCTCAGAGTTCACTGAAAATGTTCTGGAATCACTTCTAAGCTAAAACTCCTGGCAAGGAATTTTTAGGTTAAGTTAGGAGCTCTCTGAGAGGATTCTCAGAATCTTTAGGGATACGGGCCCAGATTGTTAGTGAGAAGAGGTTTTATCTTAAAATGGAATACCAGGTTGGCTAAAATAGCTAGTGCCACCAAGGCAAAGACAAGTGAGCCTCAGGTATGCTTTTATCCACACCTGACTAGGTGTGGCCAATTAGCACCAGCTGAACACATTGAGATGATTAGGGGCTGCAGAGGGACGTAACACAAGGCTACAGCAGGTGGGGAAGCATGCCTTCCAACTGCTCATTTCTTCTCTGGATTTCTTGAAGCGTATGCTGCAGGTCTTCATGTATTTTCTCTTGTTGTTGCTTTTGCGCCTGCATTTCAGTGTTTTCGTGCTTCAAGTTGCTGAAGTTCAACATAATCCCCTTAATGAGCTCTGAGTTGTTTTTCGCCATTCCATTGATCCTATGCTGCATCTCCGAGCTTCGCTTTTCCACTTTTTCCTTTTCTCATTCTAGTTCGGTTGTTTTGTCCTTCAAAGTCACCGTTCCATCCATTCATGATGATGAATGGAGGGAACATGAATGTCTGCTAAAATAAAGAACACACTGTTTCTTTAAGAACAAAAAAGACAGCATAAACCGAATACTGTCAGTGTAGAGCACAGGTGTCCTGCAGGTTTTAGATGTGTCCTTGAACCAACACAGCTGATGTAAATGGCTAAATTACCTCCTCAACATGTCTTGAAGTTCTCCAGAGGCTGGTAATGAACTGATCATTGATTCAGGTGTGTTGACGCCCTCGAGGCCTGGAGTTCGACACCCCTGGTGTAGAGGATCGACATAAAGGACAACTCATGGCCATCTGCTGACATCTTCTTGAATTCAGTTGTGTACATCCACACAGAGCAGCAGGTCAGCTGATCACAGCCTGCACATTAATAAAATCTACTGAGTTCTCAATAGAAATTATTTTTGCGTTGTCATTCTTTTCCCCACGCTGAGCCATTGCAACCCATTTTAGGATTTCCCCACCTGCTCCATCCTACTTTAGCCCCTGACTGTGCACATTTTCCCGTTTAGAGGCAAACTCACTCTATGCAATGTAGGCAACAGAAAATAAAGAGATTGTTTTTCATTTTCATTTTTCTTTAGATTCAAGCTAAGTATAATCAGAATAATAAAATACTATACTAAAGTTTGTATTCCCATCTGCTGATTTTATTTTATCATTAGGTAATATAGCACAAGGTTCAGTTAGCTCTGGACAAAAATAGAAACGTCCTTCAAAGAGCTATTTTCACTTTCTTACTTTAAGTATATTTCACTGTACTTTTTTTTTTTAAATTTGAGTAGAGAAGTAGACTATTACTGGAGTATTTTTTAACAGTAGTATCTGTTCTTGTACCTAAGTACCAAATGTTTGCCATCTCTCTGACCAGAATCAACTTTTTGGGATTTCTTTACCTGGATGATTGAGCATGCATCGGGACAGCGTTTCACAGTGTTTTTCTATCTACAGTGGAACACTGCTGTGGAGGATGCTTTTACTGCATTGGCAGTGTCTTTGCAATCACCCTCATAATGAAAAATAAAGTTGTTGCCAATCAGCTTCTTTCCAGTTGATATGTACGGTGCATCAATTTTAAAATTCTTTTCTACATAAAACATGTTGCTGCTGATTTTTGGTCCAGTTCTTGTGTAACTTGGCATCTTTCATCCTTTGCTCCTTGTTTTCTGTTCTTACGAATGGCTTCTTGACAGCTGTCCTTCCACTGAGACCATTTCCGTAGAGGCTTCAGTGAACAGTGGATGGATCAACTGAAGGCCAGATGCATATCTCAGGTCCTGTATCGGATCTTTCCTGTTTCTTAAGGACACAACTTTAAGATGCTGTTCACTTGCTGTAAATATTTTATGCAGCCCTGTCACTTTTTCCTTTGTCTTCCACTTAGCCAGTTTCCAAACACTTTTGTTACTTTTCATATATTCAGCTAAAGAAATGAGAGTAAGTGATGTTTTTTTCTGCCTTTTCAAAATACTTTTTAGCCAGTTTGCAATTTGCACTAAAACAACTAAAAAGCATCTCAGTGGTGGGTTGCTGATGGATTCTGGCGTGAGAAGAAGTGAGTTACAGCTATTTCATTGTCAAAGGCAGTGTGTCGCATCTCAACATGCTAGTGTATGTCGAAATAAAAACCATGATAACAAACCATCCCTCTGACTCCCTCTGACCCCTGAAGAACGGAAGAGGAACAGGGAGCAGGCAGCGGCACTGAGAGTGACTCTAAATGATGGGGACAATATCTGAGAGCGTGTAAATGTCACCATGGATCTTCTGGAGGTGTCAGACTGTTGAACACAGGCCCCCACGGGAGTATCATAAAAAAATAAAATGAAAATAGGAAAATGGCAGGGTAAGGAGGGAAAGAGTTTTAGGTCACATTCACATCAAGTGTGGTTAGTTCAGTTGGATTCTGGAGTGAACTTTTTTGGGGGGGATTTTGTGCAGCAACATGGCTCCAACCACATGAGAAGGGAGTAAACGGTTGTCTGGCATGTCTAAATAAGCACGAGCACAGCAAACTACAATTAACGCAGCGTTCCCTCCAGACCAACAACTCATTAGTCCTGAATCACTCACACAGTATAAGCCCAGAGATAAATTCAGCACATAATAAATCGTGTTCGGCACGTACTCTCCGTGCGATCGGCTCCCGTCTCTATCAGACAGCTGCTGGCTGGTAGCTGCAGCTCGATAACAGCCCGGACTGTTTACTGATCCTCGCAGGAAGCTGACACTCATACAAGAGTGGCCTCTGGATTTTGTGAGTAAAGTCCATAGCTTACGCCTCAGCATATGTAAGTGAGAGTGGCTGGGGGAGATTTAGCTATCACAAGGAGGAATGTAAATTGTCAAACATTAGTTATGTCTGCTCGGAGCATTTGTTTGAAACCGTATTCTCTACTCTGTGAAAGCTGCTGGTCCTCTAGTGTGTTCTATTTGCATTATTTTTCAATTCAGTTCACTTTTAATTTTTTATGGCGAAAATTCCCAACAGCAGTCGCCTCAAGGTGCTTTATATTGTCAAGTCAAACGACCCCATTTGAGCAAGCATTTGGTGACAGTGGGAAGGAAAAACACAAGGGTCAGGGAGGGGCAGCCATCTGCCTCAACCGGTTAGGGGTCCCCATTATAATTTTTCCTTATGTTCCACCTCTGAAATAAAAAACCACTAAAACAGTCAAAGTTTTCTATCCATCCTCTTCTTCTCTTCGGGGGGTGATGGAGCCGATCCTAGCCACAAACAAAATTTTATTTAAAAAAAGAAAAAAAAAATAGGCCAGTATCCATAAAAGTCAAAAGATCGGGGTACAGACTGCCCGAAATGGTCCGCTTTACATTGTTGTTTTTTCCCTCCTGACTCTGTCTGACGTCAGTGAGAGTAGAAACGAGGCCCCCCTCGCCCACTGCTCAAACCTATTGCCAAACCTGCTTAAAGGGAGAGTGCAGTGAGCTGAAACGTCTTGTTTTAGACAGTGGATGAACTGAGAGGGTACACCCGGGTGCTAACTAAGGTAAATAGCTTAATAGTGAAGCATGCAAAACCATTTTAGCAGAGCCCAAGAATAAAAATGCAGCTAGAATTGCACATGATAGCTCACCTTTTCATGCAGCACTTTAAAATATAGTTGCTGGATACAGGCAATGAGCAATAATCTGTTGCAGCAACTCGTAGCCCTACACTTGGAAAAATGTTTTTCCTTTTGTTTCCAGATTTTTACAAGATCCAAAAGACAATTTAGTGCACGACAGCATCCACATTTGATCACTTATTTCATTGTTCAAGTTTCCTCTTTTACACGAACCCACAAAATCCATATTGGCTCTAATGAAACAATGAGGTATGAAATCTAGATTTGCTACATGAAAACACTGCTGTAGTTGGGAAGCTCTTTGTTAGGGTTTAGTTTGGTTACTTTTGCAGATAGTTAGAGGTTGGGGACTCACCACTGAGTTTTCCTGCTGTGCCAACTGTTTCACCGTCCTGTCACTTTGTCCAGCTTTTCCCATTTGTAATGTTGACAGCAGCCCAGCCTCTCTCTCCCTCACACACAGAGTAAACAGAACCTTTCACGTGAGATGTTTTTTCTGCACATGCTGATCAAAGATCTTTAGTGTCAAGCAGGATTCATAAGCTTTATTTTTTTCTTCGAGGAACACCAGGATAAATAAATGCATTTTTAAAAAGGGGCAACGTTTCAATTTAAACCTAATGTTTTAGTTATTGTAGTGTGACAGATGAAAAAAAACTAACTTTGCTTAATATTTCCCATAAGTGGCCTTTTTTTTGGTTGCACTCGGGACTTGAACTGGAAACAAAAAGCCACAAAGCTCCCTCCCCACTCGTCTCCCCTGCTCATACGAACTGGAATCGTCTCATTAAGAAATTCCCAGTATGTCGTGTTTATAAACAGCCTCTTGTTCGTGTCTGGTGATGGATGGATGCGCCCTATCACTGACTCTTCCTGCTAACTCCCCAACATGTTTAACAATCTCTCTGCCACTGTTTCACAATCGCACACTATTCACCCCCCCCCCACACACACACACACACACTTACTGAACCCTTGATATGTTTTGTTCTGACCTTACTTCCTCTGTGGGTGGGCCCTTAGTGTTTTCAGTGGATTATATATGTTTAATAGTAAGAGAAAATGTGTGGGTACGCGTGGGTGTGCAACTCAGGGGTCAGTGTGAATCTGCTAATGAAGAAAAACAACAAAGCTGTCGAGGCCTCCCAGAAGCAGGTCAAACGCGGTCGCACTGGGGGTTCAGGTCAGCAGAGGCAAAGGCCGAAAGGTCATAATTAAAGCCAAGTGCAGACCTTGCCCTCTACTGGGTGGAAAAAAAAGAAAGAAAAAAGAAAATGTGCGTTGTCAAGAAAGTAAACTGTTAGAGACGGAGAACCCCAGAGAGTTTTTTTTTTCTCCTTTCTCATCCTAAATGACTCAATAAAAAACAGAGACTTTACTCAAAGTGAAAGCAGCAGAGCAAATATGGTCTGGATGAGTTTAATCTTTTCAGTACTCTATCCCAAAGTTACATTTACCAGACCTGCAGGTACATACTTTTGTGCAAAACACTGAAGATGAAAATGTAAAACATGAAGGTACTGAAAATCTGTGCTAAGCGATGTGACTTCATCACCAGTGCAATAAAAACTGATCCAGACAAACAAATAAGCATGGCACTTGGTGCGACCACCAATTAAAACTGACCAAATACAGTGACTCTTTTGTTCAGTTAGACATCACTACAGTCATGTGTACCCTCCCCGGAAAACACCGGATTCAAGTTACAGGAGGTATCAATTACAGAGATCAGGGCTTCATGCAGTGGTTAGCTAGCTGACAAATGGTTTGGCAACTTAAAGCACCAGAATAAAAGAGAAACCTCTCAGTGACATCATCACTCCAGGCAGCAAGTTTATAATATCACATGAGCGTTGGCATCATATTGAGAGCTCAGGGGCCATGTTCACCTAACTTCTTAGTAAACAAGTGGCTCCTGCTGACAAAAGACATCTGGGCTTGTTATAATCCTTAGATTTATCACGTTTTAAAAATTTAAAGTGACTGAAGTTCTTTCCACGGTATCGTTATGAAAGCACCGGGGCACACAAAGGCTCACAAAAGGCCATTAGTAAAACAGGCGTCCCTGCTGTTGTTGGGAAGCCAATTACAGGAAGTTGAAAAATGTCCCCCCCGTTATAATAAAACTGATTAAACAGTAAAATTGTCATAATGGTAATCAAAGCAAATACAGGCTGATCACCTTTTCTGAAAGGATGTGTTATACTTTGCTACAGGTCCACCAAGCCTGCTTGATAGGAGATGGGTTTCAGTCCCTTGCTTGCTCACATGCAGCCGAGATGTTTTTACTAGAAATTTCAAGTCTGAGCTTGGAGACTTCAGTCTCAGGATGACGGGGATATTTTCATCCACGTCTGACACCCGAAACCTTTAACCGTCCCTTTAACGCTAAAAGTAAAACTCACTAAAAGTGAAGAACTTCAATTGCTGCTGTACTAATCACATACAAAACTTGATTGTAAACATTAAAGAGGCTGACAGCATAATAAATACATCTATAACACCAAGTCTCCAGTTCAGATCCTGATGGCGTCAGAAAGATGATTGTAAGGATCCGACTGACAGCGAGCATTCGGTCGATCGCCACCGATGAGCTCTGGCTGTTCTGGTTTAGCTCCTGATAAGAGGTGCTGTCTCATCGTGGTTGACTTCCACCCGTGGCCGAGCGTTACGGTACATCAGGAACTGGACAGAGATCTGGATCACAGCGTTAAAGAACATAAAAATGTTTCGGTTTTGTTTGTTTTTAAATGCAAAAGCAGACAGTACCAGAGGATTTCACTCAGAAGAGTACAGACTCCAGCTGCTTCCTTAATTACTCATTTCAGTGAATATTTGACCGCAAAGTAATGAAAGACAAACACCATAATTCATAGTACAAAAAAATACAGTCTACTATTCAGCAAACACTGACTCCAAACTGGGCTGAAGCGATCAACCAGCGTTCACAGAAACACGTCCACTATACCTTCCCATGTCCCAGTGCCGATTATGGGCTAGCTTTAAATAAGCTGCATAAGACAGTGACAGCAGAGATGTACCCCAAGATAAATATTTACACGCACTACCCACAATTAGGGAACCACACTGATCTGATGTTTGCTAAATGTCAGTCATCATCAGGCTGCTCCCTTCTGCACTGTCACTGTTAACTAAAAACAAAACAGCTTGTGGCTTCATTTCAACGCAGTGCAAAGAAAGAAGTAGCCTACAGGCTTCACTGAGGCAGCTTTAACTGACTTGTTTCTTTCCTAACCATGAACCCGTTTCCCTGCAACTATTAATATGCCATATTGTGTTCAATACACAATCAACTAATCCCCACTAAAGAGCTCTGCTGCCCTTCCGGTCAGAATTTCATAAATATGTGCCACATACATGCAGCAGAGGCATGAGGCCCAGCCTCCCCGTACATGTTTTCGCTTCTCTTAAAAGGATACAATAAGGTCTAAACTGAGGGTGCCGAGGCTGCCGATGAGCCAGGGAACGTGGTGGATCATGTAGCTGCTCTCACCCTGGCCCAGGTCAGGGTTCTTCAAAAGGACGCTTAGACCATATGTAGTGTTTCCCAGGATGACCAGCGCGAACAGGAAGTAAGAAACTCCCTGTGTCGACTTCCTCTTGAACTGCAGGGGAAAACGAGACAGCAGAAAAAGGAAGTGAGGAAAATGTTGTGTTAATTTATTCACTTTTATTTACAAAGGAATGGATGACATTTCAACAGCCAATAAGTACACGGTTAGATGGATAAAGTCGAAACACTTATAGATTTTCTTTTTAGTTTTTGAGCTATCTACCAAAACATGCAAGTTACAGTCTCAGTTTAAGTGGGTGAGCAAGACTATGTGGGTTTACCAACTAAAATGCAACTGAATCAGGCTGACATCAGGTAAGAGACGAAGCAGTAGTAGTATAGCGCTTTTTAGTTTCGTTTTTAGCAAGGGAAACGGGCCGTTTCACTTGCATTTTCTCTTGTTCAGGTACAGCAAATTTCTTCTTTCACTTTAGTAAACATTTGCGAGCATGCTTTAGCTTACATATTGAACTTAACTGGATAATATTCTTTATTTAAAAGATAATTTAAAACTTGGAGCAGTACGTGGTCATGGAAATACTACTCTTGCTTGCCACTAGGACTTAAATAACCTTGAGACAAATTAAAGTAATTTTTCCCTCTTTATAACATTGGATTACTGACTACTGCCTACACTTTGCAGGATGTCGGGCAGAATCCTTTACACATTTATACCAGACCGTACTTTGTCATACTCACATTAGTGTATATCTGTGGACCTCTGGAACAGAGGTAGAGGACTGATGACACTGACCCAATGCAGAAACCAATAATCTCTTTAGTGGTAAAAGGCTGAAGAAACAGAGGGGGAGATGCTACTTTACACACACATACAAAAAAAAGTTTTCTTCAAATCAGTTTAGCAAATAAACAGGACTCACTGTGATAGAGCTAGTGCTAGAGGTTGAGAGCAAGGAGCGACTTCTGAACCCAGAAGAAATGATTTCCTTGTGGGGGCCTACATCTGGGAGTTGGGTGAGGCTTGTGGCAAAGCATAAGAAGCAGGATACGCCAACCACGAGCAAACGTGTCCTGCCTGGTGAAAGGACAACATATAAGTTACTCAATCAATTGACCAGACGACACCTCATCAGATAAATACAGGGTACACAGATTAACCTCTCGTCACGTCGATAGCACACAGGTCTAAAGAGGCTACAACATTCTAGGAGAGGTATTGGTTCTTCTATTGAAAACTGCTGGCAAACCCCCCCCCCAAAAAAAAGCTCACCTTGAGAAGCTTTGTTCTTCAGCTTGTAGTACGTGTACATACTCAGCATGATCAAGTCAGCTGCAACGTAATAAATAGCTGTGTATTGCTGAATGAAAAGAAGAGAGACAAACAAAACGACACAGATCAATGGAAAAAAACGACTTTCTTAACACAGATTTAGCTGTTGTCATGGAATTTGCTTTAAAAAAAACAAAACAACAACAACCAAAAAGCAGTCTACAAATGCTGTATGGATCAGTATTTCTATGCAGCCCATTGCGAAACTAAAACAACATGACACAAATTTTACTGATCAAGAAATAGTTAGCTGACATAAACTTGAAAAGATAAGATAACCTTTATTAGTCCCACACGTGGGAAATTTGTTTTGTCACAGCAGGAAGTGGACAGTGCAAACGTTATGAAGCAAAAATTAGAATACTATAAGAATAAAATACTGTACACAGCTGTACAGAATAGAATAAAATACTATATACAGTAGAATAAACAGAATAAAATATACAATAGGATAAAAATAGAATACAAATGCTTAATACAACTGAGTAAAAGTACAACTTTGTCAGATAAAGAGTATCGCACTTAGTGTTATTGCACATGTGTGGATGTGTGTGTTTGATCAGTTTGAGTCTTTGTTGTGGAGTCTGACAGCAGTGGGGAGGAAAGAACTGCGAAATCTCTCCATCAATGACACAAAAATGACACATTTTCGACATTACACTGCAAACCACACAAAGTTGTTTTTTTTTTTGTTTGTTTTTTTTTTTTGTTTTTTTTGGGGGGGGGGGGGGGGGGGGGATTAAATAAAAGAAAAAACCAGTGACACATAATTTCTGATGTTTTACAAACACCACTGAGCATCCACCACTGCTTTTGATATTTTCTACATTAAACTCCACTTAAGGATCACATCCCTACAACTTACCTGAAGCGGAAGCTGATCTGCCAAAAATGACCCAATCAGATTACAAGAGTCACCTCCCAACCACAACAGCAAAAACCAAATGGAGAGCGCTTGATCCATATTCCCACTTTTCCACGAGTTGTAATACTGCCTGTAATCAGAGGCAGTATTACAATCAGCATTACTGATCTGACTATTCAGAGAGAGATGAGATGGAAATATACAGGTCACTTAGTTCAGTTAAGGTTTGCTCAGAGTCACAGACACCAACATAAAAACTTACGGAAATGAAGACACCAGGAAGCAGAGGATGGACAGGAGGCCCAGGTAGACGCTGGCCATATCTCTGGCATCTTGGGCACATTCCCCAAGGCCCTCCCAAACCCATTTGGACCCATTAGGACACAGAGAAGTGAAGTTTTCTGAAGTAGTCCATCCAAGGGTGGCGCGTGTGAGGACTCCGTCTGTGGACATTGTTCTTCAAGCTGACCGACGCCTCTGTAAAAACAACACCTTCAGCTTATGAAACCAGATCTTCACTACACAGTCACTATGATAGCACAAGCGCGGAGGACACTACCGACAACATCACATAAGGACCTCAAACTACATGCCGTTCGAAACAAAAATGAAAACAGCCGCTTCACTTCCACATTCAGCTAGCATCGCCCTAAAACTATTTTCAGACGTAATACAAAAACAGATAACAAGAAACGGTCTGTTAGCTTAAGCTGCTAAGCGGCAGCTACCTGATAACCGTTTACTGGATCACGTGCGCGGCTTTTACGTGGATAACATCACCAAACGACCCCACTCATAGTAAACAAAGTGCTAAATTTATCTTGCCTGGGAGGTGTCGGCGGAGTCCTCAGAAGAACAAGTCAGAAATGGCAGGTAAAAACGAAGCAAGCGAGAAACAAACAGGTTCAGTGTGAGCTGATTGGTGGAGCGTCAGAGCCGTGAGTCACGAGTCACGTGATTACATACTCGTCATATGACCTGCGGTGCAAATTAAATGAGCTGGTCCTTTAAAAAACAAATTCAGTTTGACCCAGACGCGTTAACGCATTGATTTTAAACCAATATAATTTATCTGTATTTTGGTTATTTATAATGTCGACAAATTATTATATAATAAATAATTTTCTGATTCACACAATTTAGTTGTGAAAAGTGTATTTAGACGAAGGGACATGCTTACAGTACGTTTTCCCGTTATTGTCACATACCTGCAGAAGTGAGGCTCACACATTTCACATACTCCCATCACATATTGCCAAGTCCTGTTAAAGTGGTTCATTTGCTTACATTAGTTATTCTAGCCTTTGTAGTAGACCACGTCACCAATATTTACTGTATTTGAGTAAGCAGCATACACACGATAATTACATCAATACAAGTTAATCCTGCTGTATGTTAGAAAATAAAATAAAAGGAACTTTAAACTTCGACAGGACAACTAAGGCAATTTTATTAGAGGTGGCAAAATAACCTAATATTATAATAAAAATATTTCTGATCATTTGCATATTCCGCAACTAAATCCTACCTGAAAAGCACGATGAACTCCAACGTCAGATGTTGAACGGGAAAGCAGAGAGAGGACTCATTTCCTATTTTTTTTTTTTTTTTTTTTTTTTTTAAACACTCCACGATAGCGTCAGCTGACTGTCAGATTGGCGACTCAGCATCTAAAGTCTCTGTTGTCAGCTCGCGTGGCTTTTATTAACAGGCTTCCTAAGTTTCCGATGTCACGTGGTCCTCGGAGACCAGTTTAAGCCATGAGGAGACGCTCAAGTTTTATGTGTCAGAGTCATTACAACACGAAGAAACGCTGAGGTCGGTGTCGGACTTCCTCTAAAGGAACAGTGCATCAACTCAAAAGAATCTATGAGGAAATTATTCCTTTTTACTGACTGAAGTCTGTTTAATGCCTTTCAGATACTTTAATGTAGACCTGGAATGATGAAGGTTTTAGGTTAATAGAATAGTTACTCACTCCTTTAGTTAATGAGCCTGCAGCTTTAGTAAGCCTGATGATGTGCCAGAGTAAATTATTGACTGCTGATGTTACAAATGTATCAAATATTGTCTGTATAGTCGCTATTGTTGCCGGTAAACGTCAGGCTTTCCTTGTGACAGGTGTGTAACTGGACTGGAGGCTTTCTATAAAGAAATGTAGCCGTGACTGCTGTGAGCGGCACCATTCTGGACAAAGGAATATCCTGAAATCCAACCCGTAACAGGTCTAAACTAGAATTATCCGTCATCATAATGACAATACAGCAAACTCTGATAACCTCAAATCTATTCCACACAACACATTCTCTTTGTTATATTTCAAGAACAGGTTTTATTGATGACGCACCCAAACATTAATACGGCAGGAACACCTTCAGTGAGCTAGATTCTCTTATTTACACAACGTTTCCACAAAGTCATACAAATACTTGGTAGGCTTCTTGTCAAAGTATATATTTAATACATTAAACAGAACAGGGGGTTTCTTTGTTTTTATAAAGCAATTGTCACAACAAATCTACATATGAAAACGGATGATAGAAAAGAAACAACCTTTTCCTAACTACTGCAAAACAAGTTCTACTTCAAAAGCTTTCCAAGCGAATCTGAATGTCCATGAAATAATAAGGGAATGCAGCTCTTCCATCTTTCAGTCCGTAAAGAGTTCTCAGAAAAGCAGATCTCTAGTGTAGTTGAGAGTAATTCTTTCAAAAGCCAAGGATGAAATAAACCAAGCTTCTTTTACAGAATCTCTCATCTGTTTTTTGTGTTTCCTTTCTCCAAAGAGAAGTGTGGGATATGAGGAAGGCAGTTTTTCACTTCTCTCATTTCCTTCGTGATGAGGGTCTCACTTGATGTGGACCACTTTCTCATCCGTTTTCAACCGTTTGCGTCGGGGCTGTATGAAGTCATCCTCGGAGTCGTCTGTATTGTCGTCCTCCTTTTCTTTTTCTTGCGGAGATTCGGGTTCAGCTGTTTCAGGAAAGCTTTGGCCTGGGAAGATCTCCTGCAACTTCTCCTCAAAGTACAGGCTCACTGCCTTGCCGGATATCGCCATCTCTGATCCCACCTGTCAGAGGAGGAAGAGGAGGAGGTGGGAAAAGGAGTGACATGAAGGAAGATTGTGTGAGAATGCCATTGGGCAGAAAGAATGAATAGGTTGAAGCGGGAAGGGGAAGAGGAGAATGAGGAGACAAATTAGATCTGGTTAAGACTCCTGATGGCGGGGTAACCCCGGCTCAACCTTGATGTACAGAGCAAGGATTTCCTGCCTCCCTGTCCCACTGTGGCTCCCTGAAGCATTTCCACAATAAATGGAAGTTGCAAAGTTTTAGTGATCTAATCAGCCAGTAGGGTCAAATATAGTATCTGACTATTTAAAGGTTGTTGAAATCCTCAGACGCTCACTATATGCACAAGGCACACACGTGCATGTCAAATAGAAACAAAAAAGCCGAAATGTAACAGCCTCCACCCTTTCCAAACAAACAAACAAACAATAAAAAAAAGTAGTAGATAGGCACTGGATGCTCTATGGCTTACACGATAAAACTAAACAGACTTAAAGCCATCAACAGTCAAACAGAAACACTTTTAAACAGATTTATTTTGATTCTCCAAACACCCTCTCATCGGACATACTTTTCTAAACAGTGCGCAGTCAAAATGACACTTTAATCTTCATACATCATCTAAGGAAATTCTCTTCTCTTTAATAAAGGGGTACAACTTTTCTTGGAGCCTCAGTGGGAGGGGGCAGGAGATCTGCACTCCATTTGAAACGGCTTACCTGTGTATTAATCTGTTTCTCCTCATCATAAACCTGGATTATTCGAGACATCTAAAAAGGGGCAATAACATTACAACAAAGACAGTGAAGCAGCAGGGGGAAAGAAAAGAGTTCACAGCATAGGCAGGTAACATAATAACAGATCAGAAATCTGTTCGGGCCTTCTGTGCTCGAATACAAAAGTGCGTATCCCCATTACTGCAGAAATTAACAGCAGGTAAAGATCGCACAGGATACAGGAAGCCACACGCAGCTAGTGATAACTTTAGTGAATACAAGTTTAGCTCTCTGGCATCTTTTTTCCTGTATCAACAACAGTCACATTTCTTGTTTTAAAGCCCCAATTTCAATGTAAGTTTACATTAAAATGTAAATCGTACAGAATGCAATGAGAGTTATTTGTAAATCTCATAAACACAAACAGTGAAACACAGAAAACATCAAATGTTCAAACTGAGGCATTTTACTGTTCCACAAAACAATATTAGCTCAATTTGAATTTGATGGTAGCAACACATCTTTTTTTTTTTTTTAAAAAGAAAAAAGAAAAAAAGAAAGTTAGGACAGGACCATGTTTACCACTGTCTAGCATCCCCTCGTGTTTCAACAATAATCTGCAAACATATGAGAACTGAGGAGAGCTGCTGCTGGATGTTGGGGAGAGGAATAAGCAGTCCCATTCTTATCTCACGGAGGACTGTAGCCTGCTCAACAGTTCTCGAATTTCATTGTCATTTTCATTTCCACTTTGTCTCACTCCATTTTAAATGAGCGTTGGCCCTGAGGAGACAGAGTTTCTGGATCACGTTCATATGATTTTTTTTTCCATATGTGTCAATTTCAATGTCATCACCATTTTTAGTACCACTTTCTCTTCCAGACCTTTATTGGCCCCATCCAAGCTGTTTTGAGACCTGTTGCTGACACCAAATTGAAAATGAGAAAATAAGTCCCAGTTTAAACATTTTATGTTTTCTATGTTCCATTGTGAATGAAACATGGGTTTATGAGATTTACAAATAAATGCATTTTGTTTTGGTTTTTTTGTTACACAGCATCCCATACATTTTTTAAACTGGTGTTCTTTCTCTAACAGAAGCGCATCTCTGATGTCTCAACCACTGGTATGTAATAAATGTATCTTTGGAAGCGACCACAGCATTTAACATGGGCACATATGCCATCAAGCAGCAGTGAATTCCTAGCTGGTCACACCTTTACCATTTTCCTCTTTCCTGACTCTCCCCGTTTCCCAGCTATACTCACTTCTATCCAAATGAAGACAAAAAAAAATGCCAAAAACGATAAACTATAAATGAATGACCTAACTTTATATTTTGCGACTATCATAATCACTGGAATGACTCACTGATATTTGGCAACTCTCACTGAAAACCAGAAAGTATTACATTCCAGCTAATCACATGATGTTTTGACCAACATCCTTCACAGATGAGAACCATACTTGCTGTTAATTTCAGTCACATTATATTACACTGCATCTATATAGTGAAGCCATGCTACAAGGCTCAGTGTTCACAGTCAATATTAGCCAGAACTGTAGTCCAGACTTCCTGATAAACCACCAGCATTTCAGTGCCACGAAACAACAAAAATAAATACATCCATGTGTAAAAATGCATTATTTCTCCTAAGGAGAATGTAGATGAACATTATGTGAACTGTATTAAAAATAAACAGGTAATCACAGCCATCCATTAAAAAACAAAAATGTGGGGTTTCATTATAACGCAGACGGTGTTAACAGTCACACGGTGTTCTTGCAGCCAGTGTAAAAAGAGCACAGTGACACTCACTCCATCCTTCAACAGCCAGTGTAAAAAGAGCACAGTGACACTCACTCCATCCTTCAACAGCCAGTGTTAGTGTACGAAACTGAACACACTCTACCTAAACACCCAATTTCCCCTCGAAATACCAGGCAGTGTTCATAATCAGGTTAGACAAATATGACGGTTTGCCTTTTATTGTTTGACCATGAAAATGGTCAAATAATTCAATTTTTTGAATCGGCAGGCAATTCAAATATCAAACCATATCAGTCTAACCCACGTCTGCATGCACACACAAGCAGATGCCATTCCCTGAAGCAGTCTCAAGACTCATGCTGCTCACCTCGTTGTATTTCGCACAGTTTTTGAAGACCAGGCGCATATTGGACACAAACTCCTGGACAGACTGGTAGTACTGGGAATTCCGCAGCTGCAGCTTCTTCTTCACCTTCTTTAGGTCCATGGGCTGCTTGATTATCTTGTAATAGTTGGGTACCTAAAAAAGCAGGTCAGATAACATCTCAAATTATTTCACATGACTCCAAATATTTTTCTTTTGGTGAGACGTAAACAACGTTTTTAGATTGTAAAGATTTTAGAATTTAGAGATTTCCCCAAACCCCAACAGCAGATCAGACGTTTAGAAACAAAGATGCATTTAAACACTGTCATAACCCACAACTGTGGTAGCAGTAAATTGCAGCCATGCTATAGTGCAGTCCAATATAAATGGGCATACAGCAAAATGAAACCCATTATTAGCACAGCATGTTTGAGTAACTTATACCGAATACATGCCAAAGAACTAGGGCTGAACGATATATCGCATTTGCGATAATATCGCGACATGATCAAGTGCAATTTTCTAACCGCAAAGGCTGCGATTATACTCTGGACATGTCCAAATTCATGGGCTGCATCCTCCTGAGGCCGCATTTGTAGACCGATTACGTCACAGCGACGCGCCGAAGGCTGTCCAAATTACTACCATATCCCAGAATTCATAGCGCGGCCCAGCCAAACTCCAGTTTCCAGCAATGGCGGCCGCTACTAAGTTTTAAAATTACTCATACTAATCTTTCTGGGTCACAAAATAAACTTTTAACATATTTTCAGGCGAGAAAGTAGTTGTGTAAACATCAAATATCTGCTCGGTTTATCAAGATATCCCATATTTGCAAAAGTGCTTCGACGTTTTCAGAGGCGTCTGCTACCCACCAGCTCGACAGCTAGCCGGGAGCTCGAGGGTTACTGATGCGGCCGAGAACGGCACAACTCCCGGCACATCATTTTCAGATCACCGCGGAGTTTCGCTGCTCGGGTTAAACGTAATATATAAGTCACTTAGACAACCTAAAAATGTTATTGTTGGGCTTTTTTCAGTGTTTTGTTTGTTCGTGAGTAAATCGGTTTGGCTGAGATTAAAGTTATTAGATTAGATAAAATAAAACTTTATTAATCCCCCGGGTGGGTTCCTCCTTGGTTTTCACACAGCTGACTAAACGTCAAACAGAAAACTTATTAAACAGAAGTATGAGACAGTCGAGAATTTACACCAGTGTCTGGTTATATTTTAGATAGCAAGAAGCAGACGGCCGAGTTTATTAAACTCCACCGAGACAGCGGTGACGCTAATCAGAACTAGCCTTCTGATTCAGAAGGCTAGACCGTCCAATTTCACGCCTTTAAACTTTAAAGGCGTGTTTGTGTGTGTGTTTATACAATTGCTATTATGTTTGCACTTTATGTGTAATGTTACTGACTGCAGAGATCAGTAAGATGTGTGTATTTTTTATTTATTAGTTTTATTTATTTAATATTATTTTTTAATTGAATGACTGTCTAGTAGTTCACAGATGTCGAAAAACTGAGTGTGGTAAAGCCACTGATTTTGTTTATGTATATTTCTGCAATCTGCACATTGTACTGACTTTCATTTTAATGTTTACACCAGGGTTCCTTGTCAGCACTTTATGCTCAGATGTTTGTAAGCTAAAAATAAACTATTGTGTATGTTCAAATATACTGTTGTGATTGAAGAAGTTAAATAAAAATGTCAGTCATCAATTCATGCATCACCTCATGTCATCATAACAGAGGTCTGTCTTCCATGAAAGAACAGTTTAAAATTAATGTAATATAGTATTGGCCATACTATATGATGTATTGCTTGTCTTTGTTTAATAATACAGAAGACAAAGACCTTAAAAAATAATCGCATATCGCATCGCAATCGCAATATTGGGGCAAAAAAATCGCAATTAGATTATTTTCCATAATCGTTCAGCCCTACAAAGAACATGTGAAATAATACGGTACAAATACATTACTTTACACAAACTTGTGTGGATTTTGATATCTGTCACAGGAGATCCTACCCTTTGGACCTAGTGTCGTAACTTCTAAATTTCTAAATTTCTAAGGACAAGAAAGAGCAATGAGAGGACAACCTCAGTTTTTAGATGGCCTCTGGCCATGAAAATCAAAATACCACTTCACTTTTAAAATGTTAAACTTTTTCTTTCAGCATTTCTGCCTGTATTTGCAGCTTGACAGTAAGGACAGGTAAGAAATGTGAGGCGAAAGCAAAGAGGAAGACCTGCAAAAGGCAGGTGGCTGGGACATATAAATGCTGTGGTCACATTGGCATGTGCTGCAAACCACCAGAACACAGGAAGATCCCTCCCGAAGAATCAGTTAAAAATATAAAAGGTGGTTCTATATGTGGTAATAAGAGCCTGACAAGAACAGAAATTTTTCAATACATCAGAAAAAAATTGTAAGAAAAAAAAATTTTAAGCAAAAAAGTGGGGTAAGTGTATCCACTGAGACCACAAGCTACCGTCAGTTCTACAGTAATCGTATGGGCTCAAAATGTGGTCATAAATATTTTGTACTTGTAAATCGGTTTTGTACTTGTAAAAAAGATTTGTATGTGTAAAAAAAAAAAAAATTGTGCGTGCGTAAAAAAAGATTTGTATTTGTAAAAAAAATTTGTGCGTGCGTAAAAAAGATTTGTGCGTGCGTAAAAAAGATTTGTGCGTGCGTAAAAAAGATTTGTGCGTGCGTAAAAAAGATTTGTGCGTGCGTAAAAAAGATTTGTATGTGTAAAAAAGATTTGTATGTGTAAAAAAGATTTGTGTGTGGACTTAGCCCAAAAAAACCCTGCAAGTTACAACTACGAATTTTGACCCTATTTTTCTTCCTTTAAGCTGATTGGTCAATGTCATGTCAATCACAAATTAAACAATCCAATCAGAGAACAGATGGGTTTGGCTGTCGGAGGGGCACTTTTTTGAACTGCAGGTCCTTGAAGGGTAATCTCTATATAAATATCCGATAGCAGTTAGGTCCCCTTACTTTCAGCAGCTGTTGAAAGGAAAAAGTTGTGGTATATCAGTGGTTAGAAATACATTATTACTTTAGGATTAGTTTAACACAACGCCAGGGCTGACCCGGGACCATTGCTGTGAGTCACAGCGCGCAGCATAAAAGTCCTTTCACATCGGACGCAGGATGTGCTGCTAATGCTAACTGCTAACTAAAGGCAAAGGATCCAGAATTTGCTGCTGGCTGCTGAGCTCTGTGAGTTTTTGCAGCAGCTCTACCTGTGCTAGATGCACCTGCTCCTTGTCGTTTTTATCTCTGACTTTATGTGAACTACAATAGTTTGTGGTGTTTTTTTGCTAGTTCTTTAAATGTTCAATAAAAACATGTATGCTAATTCATAACGAAGAAAGCTTTGTAATGAAGACTGTCATTTCCAAAACACTGCCCGCCCCCACCCCGCGGTCCGCAGCGCTGTTGAAAAGGCTGTGGAAGTCCCTGTATTAAACACGTAGTCCTGTGACACAAAAATCACCAAACTCGGACGACCACACTTTTTTCCTTCGTGGTGATGAAGGAAAACGCTGGGTTGGCATGTAAAAGGGCATTTATTCCCTTCAAAGACCTGCAGTTCAAAAAAAGCGCCCCTCCGACAGCCAAACCCATCTGTTCTCTGATTGGATTGTTACATTTGTGATTGACATGACATTCACCAATCAGATGAAAGGAAGAAAAATAGGGTCAAAATTCGTAGTTGTAACTTGCAGGGTTTTTTTGGCTAAGTCCACACACAAATCTTTTTTACACATACAAATCTTTTTTACACACACACAAATTTTTTTTTCACATACAAATCTTTTTTACAAGTACAAAACCGATTTACAAGTACAAAATATTTATGACCACATTTTGAGCCCATATAATTGGACATTTATTAATTTTGGAAGAAAAACAGAAAATACAGGAGTTAATGTCAAACAACACACGAAATGAGGAACAATTAAATTTTGCTAACAACACAAGGAAGTAGAATCTTCACAGCAGCAATGGTGGTGCAGCACAGCTGACACAGTGCTACTTACAGAGCTAGGAACAGGTTCCCTAAAGCCCACGCTGAGCTCATGACAGAAGATGTACAGCAGGAGGCGTTCACATTTCTGAGGACGTAAGAAGAGAGAATTAGTTGCCTTGTATCAGTCACATCAATGTGGATTACTGTGGTTGTTTTACTGACCCTTTGGTCCTCAGCACTCAGGCCCGGCTCTCCTTTGCCCTTCCTGCTATCATCACAGTACTCTATTTCAGGGTTGGTTATACTCCGACAAAACGTGCAGAGAAAGTCGCCCCTGTGACACACAAATAACACACAGCACATTCAGAATCGCATGGAAGTGTGTTTGGGGGTTTAAAGAGATCAACGCGTCTGCTGGTATCACAGCCTGTGACTATTATTCGGCTATTATATTACTAATGTCTTTCTTTTTTCTGTTGCATCTGTGACTTCCTGAAATCCACCCAACTACTTTTTATTTTAATTTATTGTGCTTTTGAAGTTTTATTGCATCTATGTTTCACAGAGTGACCTTGTAAAAATAAGATTTTAATCTAAAGCATTTGGGAGATCTGTAATCTTTTTTTAGGGGACGTCCAATCAATAAAATAAAATAAAACTCCATTGTAATCACTTACTTTGGAAATATTTTTATGGTGGGTACATGGCATTTCATGTGAAACACTTTGGGGCACCGGTCACAGCACAGCAGATCACCGCCATTGATACAAACAGCACACCAGTCTTCATTTGGGTCATCCTCTTTCCCTTCAACATTCCCGGTTCCAGTAGAAGCCTCACTCCTTTTGGTTTCTCCCCCCTTATTTGAGTTTCCATTAGTGAGTGGAGCGACTGTCGTGGTGCTGCTGCTCTCTGTGGCTGACGAGGTAGTGGAGGTCATTGTGGTTGTGGAAGAAGATGACGCGGCTGTACTGGAGTCATTGAGTCCAGAACAAGGTGTCTCAGACTGAGGTTCCGTTTTGATGCGCTCGCCTAGAGCCTTGAGAGCGTCTTGGCCTGCAGATACAGCTCCCACTACAGGATGGGGGCTGTTCTCTGGACTGCTCATCTTCAGGGGAAAAGCACACACAAAGCAGTGTTTTAATGCAAAACGACAATATTTGACAAAATAAAGACACTACTCTAACTAAATACAGCTTTGTCAACAGTGTTATCATATCACTTTTCTGTTGAATTTGCAGTGCTGTACTGCAATATGATATTATCACATTACAACTGTATATATCATACCATGCAGGCACTCCTTCCAGCATCTTTCCCCCGCTCTGTCTTCAGAGAAGAAGCTGGACAGCTATAGCTGTCATCTGTACCAGGCTCCTGCTTCACCGTCACCTGCTCCACTGCTGCTCCACCTCCTGGCCCTCCCCTTCCTGCAGAACTACAGCTGAAACAGATAAAAACAAACCAAATTTTATCATGCTTCCTCATTTATATATATAATTGACTTATTATGAATAAACCTGCATAACTGGAAAAGAACATGAATTTTGTTCTGACCCAGTCGTTTTTGTAAAGCATTATTTTTAAATAGATAGGCTAGAGAGGGTTATTTCATTTGAAATAACTTTTATTTGTTCTGCACTCTTATTTTCTCTGTCCAAACAAACCTTTCTATTAATAAATGCAGAACAAAAACGCACGATTTCTGAATCAGAAGAATGGAGATACAAGAAGGAAAATGCAAAGTTGTCTGACTCCCGTTCCAGACCACATACAGTTCTCATGTTAAGATGTAAATAACATAGCAAAGATTAAAATTACAGTTGCCAAATTTAACATCACATTTAACAGTGAAAACACTGTGAAATAGAGCACCTTTAATACATCTTGCCTAGGAGAAGCAAAGACTTCCTGAAAGGAGACACTATTTGTTTTCTGGTGATGCTCTGATAGGAGCATCATCTTATATCAAGTTGAGTGCAGCTCAGACTTTCAACAGGTGACTAAATCAGCCAGTAAGATGTATTTGTTTTAATGTGGTTGTGTTGTCAGCATTTCAAAGATGCTAAAGAGTCCTTCAATTAGTTTTAATACATTTGTCTGAATCTCAGCACACAGCAGACTCCTGTACACTCATCCTGTGCATTCATCCTGTTGCCTCCATCGGCACTAAAATCATCAGTGTGCGAGCATTTCCACTGATTGCCCAAACTATAACAGAAACACCGCTTATCTTGAAAGATGAGATGGTACAAAGAGTAGTTGCTATTTATCCTCCACAGTTTTCTTTGTCCATCATTTTTACAGAGGTAGCTTTTTTATTGCATCAGCCAAAATCCACAATTCTACTTCACATCTTTGTACAAACAACAACTCATCAAGCATTGTTGACTGTTCTGTTCAGTCATTTTCTTTACAATGCAATTTATCACACCCATTTTATCAGGACATTTTCTCCTGAGTGAATGATGTTGCCATAAAACAGAAACAATAGTCAATACATCCACAGCAGATTTTTACTTAAGCTCCTCACAGCATCAGGATTCAATCTTAATCTAAACGACCCCTTTTTGTACCTAAGCTGGACCGGTTTAGTGTCGATTAGTCCAATTACTTTTGAGCTGATTACTGCACATATAAAAAGCATTTTCCCACACAGTTCTTTCAATATTAAAATAATACCACAATATATTCATATTGTAGATCTTATATGATTATATTATCGCTACAGATGTAAATGATATAAATGAAAAATTTTACATTATTATGGACCCAACACTATGCTAAAGGTCATGGAAACACTTGTAAATCCTTTCTCCTTGCTAATAAAATTTTGACTTATGTTGTCTTACCTGCCCCTGCTGCCTGTGCTGGAGTTGCTGGAAGGCCGTGCTGGCGTATGGGAATTAGACACACCTGCAGACATAAATGAAACAAGGAACAAAACATCCATGATCACCTCTTTCTCTGGGTACACATTAAAGCTCTTCAACATGTACACAGCACTTAAGCAGGGAAAGAAAAGAAAGAAGAAGAAGAAAAAAAAAATCAGTGTCATTTAGATCAAAGGCTAAAAATCCAAAGCTATTAATGCCGCCCGAATATCCCATAGACTGTATGTGATTTAAAACTGCAACAACGTTACAAATAAAACATTAAATGATATTTTAAAAAGACATGCGGATACCTGAAGATCCAGGAGAGTGTGTGGATAGTCCGGGTGAGGGGTTCATGTCCACTGAACCCAGCTGAAGCTTGCTGGCTGTGATCCCGCGATACATAAGGTCTCCAAGGTAGTTGGTACCTGCATCCTCCAACTACAAAAAAAGTAGAGCGATAGAGAAAAGTTAGTGAAGAGGCCAAAAATAAAAATAAACAAATAATGAAATAGTGATATCCAACCAAGGTAAACACCACCAGCTACAGACACATGTAATCGCAACTAACTTTACCATTCCTGGTCACATGACACATTTTATGTAACTATACAAATTCACACATTGCTCATCATGTTTTCAAATATCTAATTTATGAGTTTTTTTAATCTAAGCTTCACAGATATTAAACATCTTTCAGTGCTAGTGATTATTGTTGGGTCTGTGTTTCCACAAGCCCCGCTGGTTTAGAGACTTATTCATCATGAAGAAAACAAAACAGTCAGCGATCGATCGATGTACTTGCAAGGGAGGCCTCGTTGGCGTCTACCACAAAATGACCCCAACGATGGCCTCCGCTTGCTGCCTTTTATTGGGAAAACAGTTCACACAATACACATCACAGCAAAAGCACCACCCACGTAAAACCCCCAAATGGTTACAAAGACAAGGCACTATGCGTGTGTATGTGTAAACATCTGTGTGCGTGTGTGTGTGTGTGATACCTCCTGCTGACCAAAAGGGTCATAAAAGCAGGAAGCAACATCACAAGAAACAGATCTTCCAGATAGGATGTGCCTGTGATAAAACACTACAGCCCCCGCCCAGAACCTCGAGAATCTGGGTGAATGAATTCCTTTCATCACAGAGTTAAAACAATGTAGAGATGGTAAGCATAAAAATGACAACATTTAACAATTCACTCTAACAATTATACAACCAGAAAACAACATATACAAACTTTATACATTTTAATATTTATTGCGCAACTATTTGCGTTTTTTTTAGTGCTGCGATACACAATTTCCTAACAAAGAGTTAACACACACTCCTCAGCCTCCCTGGGAAAGTCTATGCCAGGGTGCTGGAAAGGAGAGTTCGTCCGTTAGTCGAACCTCGGATACAGGAGGAACAATGCGGTTTTCGTCCTGGTCGTGGAACACTGGACCAGCTCTTTATCCTCTCGAGGATACTCGAGGGTGCATGGGAGTTTGCCCAACCAGTCTACATGTGTTTTGTGGGCTTGGAGAAGGCATTCGACCGTGTCCCTCGGGGTGTCCTGTGGGAGGTGTTGCGGGAGTATGGGGTGTCTGGCCCATTGCTACGGGCCATTCGATCCCTATACGACCGTTGCAAGAGCTTGGTTCGCATTGCCGGCAATAAGTCGGACTCGTTCCCGTTCCTGGGCTCCGCCAGGGCTGCCCTTTGTCTCCGGTTCTGTTTATAATTTTTATGGACAGGATTTCTAGGCGCAGCCAAGTGGCGGAGGGCTTTCGCTTCGGTGGCCTCAGAATCTCATCTCTGATTTTTGCGGATGATGTGGTTCTGTTGGCTTCATCGGGTGAGGGCCTCCAGCTCGCACTGGAACGGTTCGCAGCAGAGTGTGAAGCAGCGGGAATGAGGATCAGCACCTCCAAATCTGAGGCCATGGTTCTCAGCCGGAAAAGGGTGGAGTGCCCACTCCGGGTCGGGGATGAGTTCCTGCCCCAAGTGGAGGAGTTCAAGTATCTCGGGGTCTTGTTCACGAGTGATGGGAGAAGGGAGCCGGAGATCGACAGACGGATTGGGGCTGCAGCTGCAGTAATGCGGATGCTGCACCGGTCCGTCGTGGTGAAGAGAGAGCTGAGTGTAAAAGCGAAGCTCTCAATTTACCGGTCGATCTACGTCCCTACCCTCACCTATGGCCACGAGCTGTGGGTAGTGACCGAAAGAACGAGATCGCGGATACAAGCGGCAGAAATGAGCTTCCTCCGAAGGGTGGCTGGCCTCTCCCTTAGAGATAGGGTGAGAAGTTCGGCCATCCGGGAGGGGCTCGGAGTAGAGCAGCTGCTGCTCCACATCGAAAGGAGCCAGCTGAGGTGGTTCGGGCATCTGACAAGGATGCCCCCTGGGCGCCTCCTGGGTGAGGTGTTCCAGGCATGTCCCACCGGGAGGAGGCCCCGGGGCAGACCCAGGACACGCTGGAGAGATTATATCTCTCGGCTGGCCTGGGAACGCCTTGGTATTCCCCCGGATAAGCTGGAGGAGGTGGCTGGGGAGAGAGCGGTCTGGGCCTCTTTGCTTAGGCTGCTGCCCCCGCGACCCGGCCTCGGATAAAGCGGATGAAGATGGATGGATGGATGGATGGATGGATGGATGGATGGAGTTAACACATTTTATATAATTTATACTGATTAAAAAAAAAAAAACAATGTAATGAAATGTAATGTAAAGAAATGTTGATTGTTAATCAACTTTATTTTGAAAACTGAACAACAATAAAATGTGCTTACCTGAATGGGAGGGATCTCAGGTACGCAGGGCAGGTTCTCGGGATTGGTGACGGATGGGATGAGCTCAATAGGACCCATGGCAGGGTTTACAGGGCTACGGTGTGCGTGGGCGCCGGCCATACTAGCACTGGTGGGACTCGTGGGATTGGCATTATGCAGGGATGCAACCGGAAAAGGTCCTGCATGCCCTGGATTAGAATGCTACATGGAAAAAGAGAAGGGAAAGTATAGAGGAAAAGGAGGGAGGAGAGGAGGGAAGCAGGTCACTCACTGAGGTTTAAATAAGAAAAAAAGAAATCTTTGTTGTGCAAACAACATTGCTGCATCATCATGCATTTGAATGACCACACATGCTGCACAAGACAAATTAATGACAAAGTAAGAAAAAAGTGCCAAACCCCTGATTGTAGTAAGAAACGAAACCTTTGGTGGCTCATCTCAGATTCTATAGACATCTGGACACAAAGAAAAAGGGGCTGGATATAGTGGAGCTTCTCTTACCTAGTCGTGCATGCAGGCAGCAAATGTACATTTTTATATTGTAAATGGTATTTTATACAGTAAATGGTATTCAAGAAAATTAATGTGTACAGATACACTGGAGAGGTAGTGTTAAGCAGAGCTGAGGAAGTCCTTTGCAGCCTTCTCTGGAACAACAGTTTCAGATTTCCTTTTCAAGGAATCATTAATGGTGTGTTTGGATGTTATACTTCATCAAATTTAATTATCATTTGTGTGTAGAAAATTGAATTTAAAAATTCATTTTTCCATAATAGCACAGCTAAATTTGAAATTAAAACCTGAATGACAAACAGTTTTAAATGGACTTTATATAATAACCCTGGCTTAATTATTCTAAAAATCAATTAACTGCATTCATTTCAGGACAAAAAAAATGTTTCGCTGCTTTTCTGAATGAATAAGACTGTTAAATTTACAAGAAAAGGTTTTTACATGTGTATCTGTTAAAAATCTAACGTGTTCCTTTCCTTTAACAGTGGCTTTTCAACCTTCTTTAAAAACCCAGTTATACCCTGCAATGCATGCATCATATAGAATTCAATTTACAGGCTTTGAGTTTTATTATTTATATTTTTATATTCAATTTTATTTTCAGTTCAAGGAAATCTACTGTTAAAGAGCAGTTCATTGCTCATTGTTCATTGCAGGGAGGCTGCAGGTAGAGAGGCAGGGTACACGCTGGACAGGTCTGTGACAAGCTAATACAGAGGGACAGGTGATCTTTTACTCACATCACACCTACTGCAATTTAGAATCGCCAATTAACCTAATATGCATGTGGGAGGAAGCATGAGTGCGCAGAGGAAACCCAAATTGACACAAGGAGAACATGAAAACTCAAAGTGCTAACCACAATGCTACACTAGTAGCATCTCTTAAAGCCAAAGTCAAAGAAGAGACTCAATAATTGCCTTACTTATTCATGGTCTTAACATCGACCACAATAACCACGATTTTGGTCACAATCCAGCATCTCTACTCACAACTAAATAAGTATTTATGTAGGGCTTTATATCCAACAGCAGATTTCTTATTTTTAGGAGACAATAATCTTTTAATTAACGAAAATTGACGAAAATAAATGTCAATTTTCTCCTGAAGGTGAATTCCTTGTGCTTCTATAAAATACGTTATGCATTTTAGCAAAAAAAGAAAATAAATATTACATTTAATAGTGCACACATATATACACAACACTTGCTTTTGAATTTTGCTAAAACCTTAACATTTACAGAGTTTACATTTCTTAAATTAACGCCACTATTCACCCAGATAAGCTTTAGTGATTCTGTTACAGTCATACATGAAAGCAGATGGCAGAAAATACACATCTAACAGCCCGTTTCCCTCACAGGAACCTTTGCTGAGACTTCAATCTTGTTTCCAGTGTTAACTGCATGACTAAAAGGTGTCATCACATCACAAATCGGCCAAGTACACAATATATCAAGTCTGGTGTCTGAAACCATTGAAGTAGGAATGCAAGAAAGGGATGAAGTGAATTTGGATTCAAAAAGAGAAAAGGAAAAAGTGGTCCGCTCTCTTTGGGCTCATCTGGTTAAATGATGATTATACAAAAAATAAAAATAAAAATCTGACATTCACAGATATTATCCTTATTTTCTATATGGCTTGCATATAATTTGATAGATTACAGAAACTTTTGTTTGCCCCACAATAAAAAAAAAGAAGTAGCATCTGTGAAATTATGTCCATTTTTATATTAGTGGGTGACATAAAAATGAAGAGATTTCTATGTAATGTGATCAGTGGATATTGCAGTGTAATTAGATTATTAATATTTTATATTCTTACATGAAAATGGTAGTTACATTTTTCTAATTCAGTTTCTTCTTGCACATACTGCAAATTGAACTTCAGCTTTGATTAAATGATGTAATTTAACCATGCTACTATTAGAAGAGTGAAGATAGACGGCTGCACCATCGGCTGTTAATTTAAAATGAATATCCATCTATGAATCAATGACTTTTACAAAAATACTGGCGGTTGCCAGTGGTACCCCTCAGACTTCTATGAACTTCAAAATCTTACGTCATCTTGTTCTCAAGTTATTGCATTCATGAGATTTGGTGACTCGCTGATCTAGAGGCCCAGGTCAATGATATTCAAACTAGTCAGAGATTTTTAGTAGATACACCTTTGGCATCAATTTGAAACTCATATGTCATTTCGTTCTGGAGTTATCACATTAACTAACTTGGGAGTTCATGAGGCAGACCCGCCAGGGTGACAACAATAACCCATTAGCTTAACGAATCAGAGGTACAAAGACACCCATCAAGATCAGTCTAAACTCAGACTGATAAAGGTGGGGCTGATGTTTTCTTTGGTAAAAGGTTGAATCTGGACAAACACCCATAATTGTATTGTTTAGGAAGTCCTGATAGTGTCTTGTAGAAAAAACGGTGAGGTTAATAATGTTTGAGAATATTAAAAATTATTAACCTCAAAAATGCCTTTATTTCTTTAATACTAGACTTTCTTACTTGCACTCCTACACTACATACACACACTCCAATTTATTAGATGCTCAGGCAAGCAGACCTGACCACCTGGTAGATAGGTTGCAACAGCAGAGCACACTGGATGCCACTCCTGTCATGTCCTTGCAGGGGCTCCCCCCCAAATAATATACTGGATATTGTTCAAACTACTTTCTTAAGTCAGCTATCAGGCTGCTTAATATCAGCCTTGCTCTATCTATACACGAACGGTATTAAGAATGGCATTTTTGGTCAAACAGCTGTTTACCAGTCACATTTAATAAATTAATCTAAATGTGCCTTACATAATAAAATTACACCTGTTCAGCTATTTCCATGTAGTGAAACTAGAGTGTGTTTTGTACTGACCTGTCTCTGTAGCTGCGGCTGCATCATCGTAGGATACTGCTGTCCATTATGTCTCGGCTGACTGGTGGGCATTCGACCCGGCGATGGGCCAGGTAGACGCATATGGTGTGAGGAAGGGTACAATGGGGGGCCCGGCCCCCCATTCATACCCCCAGGCCCTCGTGGTATCTGCTGCATACTGATGAGTCTTGGGGGCTGGTGGAAAACAAAAACAGAAACCATACAGACATATTCGACTCCTGTTCTAGCAAACATGGTCGCCAGAGACATGTCAATGATGATGATTAATGCTCATATGGCAATCACTTCAATCATTTATTCTACGGAGACACTTCAACTACTACAGCTTCTCAAACTTCTAGAATTCTACTTATTCCCAACAGGAAACATGTTTTTAAATTAAGTCTCACTGAACTTTTTTGTCTAAGTAAATGTTTTTTGCCAGATTTGAAGCCAATAAAAGTATTTAAGAGGTATTGCAGCATCCATCCACACTGCTGACACAGAGGTTTAGTAACACATTATTTTTTGCTACACTAGATTTACAGTTTATTCCAAAATGGCCCCTTAGCTGGGAATGATTTCATACCTGCTGCTGAACCATGGATGGGCCAGCCTGCCTGGATGCAATGCGCATCTGTTGCTGTATTTGCTGCTGGTGTTGCTGCTGTTGTTGTTGGTGCTGCTGCTTCTGGTGTGCATAAGCTGCCTGCTGCATGTGTTGCAGTCTGAGTTGTGCCAGGTTGATCTGTCCTGGGTGTTTGCTGGGGAGACCTTGAACTGGGGATATAGGTGGTCCGCTTACCATCACGGCGCCGGGCGGCTGTGCAGGTGGAGGTGGTTTCTCAATAACCAAATTACCTAAAACAAGAGGATGGAGGCCAGTGAGCTGAATTTAAAGAAGCACACGGAATAAACGATCCCTTTATTTACTTAGAGCAGTGTCTGTCACGTAGAAATAAACAGCTTGTAAGAACATTAGACGAAATATTCACTAGAACAAATCAATACTTAATGCACTGACATGGTAGTTGATGAGGTATAATTTGGGTATACATTTCTCTCACCTAGATTAACCACATTTTTGGCCCAGAAGGTGGGGTCACAGAAGAAGCGCACAACTCCGTTGGCCTGGGGTGCTGGCTCCAGTCTAACTTTGAAGAGCTGGCGTAGCTGATACAGGATCTGCATGCATTCATGCACACACAGAGAATAATGTTCTTCAGTTACAGAGCCTGGCTAAGCAAGCAACAAATATTATGTTTATCAGCAGGCCCTTTGGGAGCATTACTCAACAATCCCACAACAAATTTATCTCAATTATCACATTTGCTGGCTATCTTGTGGTAGGCGGTTAAATTCACATGGCAGAGCCATCCATCCACATACAAGGGGATTAATTTTGCAACTATATCAATATAGCTTGGCCAGCAGGGTACAACAGGGACAAAAATACTCTTCTTAAATTGCTCCATTACATAGAACCACAGGCAATAAAAACACTAACATACAAGCTACCATACCTCCTTATATTAATTGCAATTCACACGTGATCACGATCATTAGGTCATGTGACTAAAATATTCATTAAAAGAAGATCAAACACTTTATATAGTATGATTCTTTGGATGTACGGGGCTTTGGCATCCGCTTAAAGCCAAATCCAATGCTTTTTCAAGTCTGCTTTGTTCAGGCCATACAGTTAGCTCCACCATCTCCACTGCTGATCATCTGGAGCCCTTGAGAAACATACCAGCCTCTTGCTGTAGAGCAGTGCTGTGCTGCTGCCAGTAGTGATGGCCCAGTGGCAGAAGTTGAGCACATGATGAATCTGTTGTGCCAGTTGGGTAGTGTCTTTATGCTGAGCCACAAGCCTCATACTGCGTTCTTTGGTCACACTCTAAGACAAAAAGAGAGATTATATTGGTTAAGAAATTGCTACTCAAAGAGTCTAAACACTCCAGCTGAATGAATAAGTCATGATCAAGCCAAATCTCCCTCAAGGCAAAAATAAAGCACATGCATGGAAAAGGATTAGATCCTTAGATTTGATTAGATTAAAATCTAACAATCCCTGCAGGTTGCCTGGGTTACTGCGGTAGAGTTTAACAGAAAATAGCAAAAAAAAATAAATAAGAAAATAGGCACAATACATGAAGTGTAGAAACACAATGTGAAAAAGGTTCCGCTAACAAAATGCTTGCATCTATGAGCCGGGCTCCAGACATAAAAACTCTCGAAAAGCCTTTTGCCAACCACACGTCTTTAACTGTGCAATTTCAGTGAAATTACTATGTTTCAGCGCTGTTACAGTGAGTCGCCTGGCACAGCCTGAGCTCTCATAAATTCGTTCAAGTACTGCTGCTGTAATTTCAATCCATTCCACCAAACCAATTATGAATTTGCAGCAAATTATTAAGTTCTGATCCAGACTAGCTTCCACTAATATTCTCTTACCTCCAACTGCTGCAGCAGAGACTTGCCCTTTTTGTTGATTTCATTTATAAGAGTAAAAACTGCAATTTTGATCTCATGCTCCACCTTCCTGTGTGTCTCATTAAGTTCTTTTAACCTGGGTTAAGGTAAGCAAAAAGAGGACACAAATGATTTACATAGAAATACCAGCCAGAAGTATATACATCCCCCAACTGTGTCAACAGGTAGCACTGGTTATGAAAAAGTCGCACCTGCTTTGCACCTGAGAGACAGAATAATGGACAAAGTTCTTCTTTTCCTGTAATTTGGCCATAGTGGTCTCAATGATGCTTTTATGGTTCTGGAAAGCCTCTTCCAGAAACTGGTACCTGGGAGTTGAAAGATAACATCAGGAAAAAAAATATAAGAACAAATGACACAGTACTCAAAGAACACCAAATCATACACGCACAAAATAAGGGTTCATGGCAGGTTGAATCACCATGAACCATGTTTACTTGTCGTTCTTCTTGGCTTATTGCACCCTTAAAGTGAATTAGCAAGACATGTGCTCAGAGCTCATCAGAAGAAGCCAGAGACGCTGACTGTTTTATATTGTGGATTGTCATTTATGCTTAGAAATATATACTCATACATGCTTAGAGTTATATAATCAATTGCATATTGATAGGATGTCTGATCCTTAGTAGTCTGCAAAGACTGTGTGTGCCTTCCACAGGGTTCTGGCATGCACACACATCCTAAGGTCATGAGAGAGGTCGTACCTTCTCTTACTGATTTATGGTATAGGAGGGACACCTACTCTGTATATGTTTAAGTATAAGAGCCCTTTGTTTAGGTGGACTGCTGGACTCCTGGCACCAGCTTTGGGGAGCATGCTACACATGCTTGGATTTCCCCTTGTGGGGAAAATTAATTTATTAATTAAGTTATTCTATTCCTGTTTTCATGTCCTGTTTTATGACCACTGACATTAAAAGTATCGCTCCTCATTCATTTTCACAGTTGCTTCAAAATAAGTGTGTAGATAAATACCTGGGGGGTTGCTAAGATAGCTGCTGAGTGGGAACGGTTGTTCTAGATAGACTTTGATACCATCAAGTTGCAAACAACTTTCAATTAGAGGGCAGACGATTTATTAGTTTTGTGCAGATAATGGAAAAAAGGGTTGATGTTCCTAAAGGTGAGTCTCTCTTTGGAATAATTGAAACTGATAAGCATAATTTGATACAAAAACAATATTCTCATTATATTACTACTGAATCCTAACCTGCTAACCTGTAAACAAAACATTTTAAAGCCTCATGGCAGTATGTACATTAAATTTGGTGTGTCAATATGAAAGAGGTGCAAAATGCCCAGACACCAGTGGCTGCCAGCAAAGTAGGCAATCATTCTTAAACCTTAGTGTGCTGGGTTACTGCAGTAGCCCAATGTTAGGATTATTGGGGTAAAAACAAAAACACACTGTGCAATTAGTCACACAAGATAGAGACACTTTACCACATAAGAAAGCTGAAAGACAAGCAGCTGACAGATGAAAAAGGCATGTGCATGCTGAGCTACCTGTGCTCCTTGTGCTCCAGCAGCTGGCAGTCCCTACAGGTTAAAGTGTCACATGTCTCACAGAAAAGCTTCAGTGGCTCCTGCTTGTGGATGGGGCAAAAAACGGGCCTCTGTTCTGAGGTGCTGACAGACTCTGTAAATACACACCAGAAGAAGACATCATGAACACTCAGGAAAATAGTGATACTGGCAAGGAGTGAAAATGACCACAAGGAAAAAAAACAAACAAAACAACACAAGTCAATGGAAGATCAAACAAGACTGCAAAGAAAGAGAAAATAAGACAGAAGCTATAAGAAAACTAGAGATTGGATCCTCTCTCCAGCCTGAGGGGTTCCATCGAATCCATGAGATCTGCAGCACTATTACCATGGCAACAACCAATCAGCTTTACCACAGACACTGCATGTCAACTACTGTTTGCCTTGTTCAGTCTTTTGTAATGTTAGCCTCACTAAGTAGCAGCCAAAACTTCACTGTAAGAGTCGGAGTCTTACCAGACGCAGCATCAGCATCCTCCTTTGTACGAATTTTGTGGTCCTTTGTGATTTTCACCCTCTGGTGGGCCTCCACACAGGTTTTACACAGCCACTCTCCACACTCCACACAAAACCCTATAGTTCCTGCATTGTCCTCACAACTTGTGCACACCTTGGAAAGACAACACCAATTAGCACCTAAAACAAAGTATCAAAATGTGGTGATATCATACCAACATCATAATCTAGTCTTCTTTTTTTTTTTTTAAACACCATTTTTGGGACAATGTAACATTTTGTGCTACCAAAAAAAAAAGGAAAAAAAAGTAATAATCCACCATTATAAAACATATTTTGACAAAGCATGAACTATCAAATTCTCGCTCTATGGCGCAAATACACCAAAGATATATTAATACAGAATTATTCTCACAGTAACTCTGTTTTGTAGGTAACTTGTTAAAACTGACAATAGTTTACAATTTATTTTTCTAACACTAACATTAAAAATAAGTGAAGGTTTAATCTTGGAAAAGTGTGAATTATACACAACTCTAAAAGGTGTTGGGGTATTTAATTCTGAAATGTTGTGGGTCATTTTAGTGGGTCACGAGGTGCAGGAGTGTGGTTTTACTTGCAGCAGTAAAAGAAAACCAATGAATTCAAACAATATTCAGCTTCTTCACTGCAACATAAATCTGCATTTTTAAGTTTTAAGGATGATCTGGTAGTCAATTTTGTGTCATCACTGAAAGATACTCATTTGTTTTGACAAATAACTGAAAATTAAAATAATATGATTACAACTAACTAAGTCTTCCACATTAAGATACTGGCAAAATTCCTGTTTGAAGAATCTAAATGACTCTTCAAGACTTGTTTTGGGAGACTGAACTAATGCCATTTTCATATGTTTTTAACGGCACGAGGATGGAAAGCCGGAGTGAAATTAGAACCTGAAAAGGTATAATCCAGATAAAAATTACCTCGTTTTGGTAAGCTGTTTGCACTTCCACAGATCATGTAATGCGCCTCAGTTTTGTCACTTGCCAGTTTTAAACAAGAACTAAATAGGATCATTCTGATTCATGTACGGACTTTTAAATATTACCAAACCCAGATTACAAGTACTTTAACTTGAACGCATCTACTTTGAATTATTGTATTTATATCATGACAAGTTGAAAATATTGAGGAGAACAACATGTAGCATGGTGTAATATTGCTAAAAGAAATTTTATGTAAAAAAAAAATTATTATTTTTTGGGGGGGGGGGCTGTGTAGGTGTCCTTTAAATTTTGCATTTAAAGGACATGTATCAGTTTGACAGTCTTGTAACACTGTTTAAGAGTTCTAGTTTTCTTTCTTGACAACCTTTTGATTTTGACTTTGGTTTATTTTTTCCATTGTAATCCAGTCTGAATCAGGGATTATGGTAATCCTTGATATTCTGGATCACAATAATCATTATCCTGTTCAAACTAGAGATTTGATATGGATTAAAAAAAATTAGCTGGGTCACCTGATCCTATCTGATTACATGATCCTGTTGTTCCTTTGAACTAGATTTCAGGATTTGATCCTGTCTGATTGGATTAATACTACCAGATTACTTTTGAAAAACTGGACCCTGGTAGGGGAAATTTAAAATCCAGCTGATATTTACAACTTCCCTAACATCTAAAGATAAAGCTTCTGAAAGGAGCCTTGGTGTTTTTACTTGGCTTTTATCATGTCACAGGTCACAGTGTGGAGTTTGCATGTTCTCCCTGTGCCTGCTTGGCTTTCCTCGAATTTCTTGCCACCGTCCAAAAACACGTGTGTTAAGTTAACTGGAGATTCTGAAATGGTTGCAAGTGTGAATGTGAGCATGGATGATTGAATGATCTCTCTCTATTAGTGATGTGATAGACTGATAACCTCTCTAGGGTAAATCCCGCCTCACACCCAGTGCCAGCTGGGACAAGTTCAAGCTCCCCCACTTACAACCCCAAATTGGATAAGTGCTAAAGCAGATGAACATTCACAAAGGATTTAAAATAAAAGCATACTAGAAGGTACCATCGCAGCCCACAGTTCTTCAGGAACAGGTTTACTGTCTCACAAAAACTGGTTTGAAAAACAAAAACAAAAAAGAAAAGAAAAAAAAAAATCACCATAGTGGGTAACAGACGGTTGAACATTAACTAGAACCAGAAGAACAGGTGTCAATTAGGGCTGTGCAATATGACCAAAATCTCATATCCCCATATAAACATTTCTTATCCCGATAATGATATATATCATAAAGATTTCACATTTTCTGTAAATTCAGTGAATCTTCGGCATCTTGACTTGTGTTTTCAGCTGGGTGTCATGTTCCTGGAGTTGAGTGTTTTGACCGATGCATGAAACTATATATTTTTAGACGTAAGTTCTAACGGCCGCCATTTTCTTTGTGAGAATTTATTACACGGCGTGTTGCGGGGAAAAGCTTGTTCTAACATTTGAGTCTAAGGTTTATTTTTTTACCACCTGATAGCTCTTTTTTGCTTCTCATTCGTAAACTCTCTCCATGCTCTTTCAACTGATACTTTCGTAGGTGGTTGAAGAAGTTTGCCGTGTTTGAGTCTGTGGTGGGGACCGGTTTGTGGCATCATTTGCATAGTACAGTTTTCTGGTCCGTGTCAGACTTTTCATTACCAAACCATGTCCATGCTACAGAGGTAGCCCCTCATTTGGAAATAAGGTTCTCGATTTGTTTTGACTGGTCCTTCTGTTTGGAGCTACCCGGTTCTTCCTCATCATTACTGGCCATGCTGGTATTCTCATGGTGACTATAAGTGCCATTTATAGTTACTTCATGTTTTTATTTGAGGTAATTTGTCCTGAAATTTGATGTTTGAGAATATTGTATTTTGTCATCATTTCAGTTTATTTGGAAAAATCTCAACAGGATCATGAGCTTTATTGTGAAAACAGACGCATAAAACAGTCACGTATCTGTCCATAGTGTGGTTATTTTAAATATAAGAGAAAGAGAGAACTTTGATAAATTAATATAGCCACTACAGTGACCATCAAAATGATGAAAAAATATTGCTGTAAACAGTGAATTTTGCGACACCACAAAATAAACAATAGCGTATAATATGAAACAATAGATGTTTAATATTGTCATATCGAACAGCCCTAGTGTCAATGTATACAACTTGAATGAACCTTAACTATCCTTCTAGTCACAAGAATTTTTTAAAGCCATGCCATTTACTGCACAACAGCAATCAGATGAACTCATCTGATTTTGGTAAATGACAGCAACCTGAAGTGGATATGCTAGCCTGGAGATTTAAAGTTGCAACTCTTAAACAGTGCACGTCTTGATCTGTGTGACTGTTGCTTGGCAGCCACCTCAGGACTGTTTACAGCTACTTATGTGACATTTCCAACTATTTATTGATAAACATCAATGAGCAACTGTGTTTAGAAACTGCAGCTTAGAAAAAGATCGAACATTTTCATACACGAAAAACTGAATATGTGCATCCAGTATAGTGCGTGAAGGAGGACTGTACTTGGGACAGTGAGGGGCATGACGTGCGACTGTGACAACATGGGTAATAGGTCGGATAGGAGGGACCTGCAAAAGGAAGAAATCTGTAACTAGTTGGCCCAAATTATTGCTGCAGTGGCAAATGGCTGCCTATGGATAACTTTTGAATCACGATTCATAGGCAATGGGACAGTGGAACCTGTGGTGGATGTGAAAATGGTTGAACGATACTGAGTTATTTCTGTTATTTTGTTTATCCAAATGCAGACAACAGGAATGAGTTGGTGTAACAAAGGCAACTCTGCATAATCAGATGAAAGTTTTTAACTAGTTGTTGAATATGTATTCTTACTCAGACGAACTTGTGGCACAGAATGAGCAAAATATAACATGTTGAATATGGGTCTGAGATACAACCCATTAATGAGTAATGTGTAATGAGTCTATATTATCCATGTTTACCAACTCACTTGAGTTAGTGTTACTGTATGTGCGTGATGTAATTTTCAGTTTTTATATGTTCACAACAAAAAGGACTGGATCCTTTTTGAGATTATTTTAAAGAAATTAAAAATTTCAACCTCAGTTGAGATCTTGCCAAACAGCAGACAAAAGTCTTCAAGCACTGGTCCAAATACAAACAAACCAACCATGTCTACATACCTGTGCAGCTTTTTCATCTGATGTGCTGGTGGCCTCTGTAGTATCTTTGACAAAGTAGTTGTCAATAATATCACTTTGCTTGTAGTCCTGGTGGCAAACCGAACACCGCATGACATTAACTAAAGACAGAAGAGAGAAAACAAGGAGAGACTGGGGTCAAAGAAAGTCAAACGTTCAAACACTGGACTGCAGATCAGGTCTTAAGCAAAACAAGTGATACTGGCTGATATTTAGGAAAAAAAAATGGAAACAAGCCAAAGCAGCAGTCACCATCAAGGACAGGCCCATATCCAATTTATGACCTGGCTTATTAAGCTAAGAAAAGTCCTGTTTCAAATAAAAGGGAATAATAACCGTCCTTCAGCAGACTGTCTTATAATTTCTTTTAGGTGAATTCCTGTTGTTATTATGAATTCTTGGCACACTGGAACATCCATGCCTATTCATGGAAGCTAATTGATTTAGTGCTTGTCTGCAGAAGATTCAATCTCATCATTCTTGGCATTTTATTAGCATATTAAATCACATGGCCAGAAAACAACGACTGTTCCACTTAATCATTTTATCTGGTTTTGTTAATGGAATTACTGCTATAATCAGATGCCAACAAATAATTAGTTCAGCACTTTCCCACACAATTTCTAAATCTAATATTAGTCACAAAATGAAACTTAAAATTAATTGGTGTAACAGAATACCCCTCCTCTACCTCATAAACCTATAAATCCCCCCACCCTCCCTCAAGCCAGCTGAGGTATAACCAGTGTAAACCGGTTTGAGCTGGTCTACACTGACTTGAACAGCATACGGCCGGTTTGTGTGAGCTCCAGCTGCATGAGTTGTTGTGTGATTGGTTGTGAGAACAGATGGACTAGAACTGTGTTGAGAAACCCACACAACCATACACAAAAGTACACACACAAAAACAAATGCACCACACTGATGTCACTTTGAACTGGACCTCAGCTCCACAACTCTATATATGCATAAACAAGTAGAAGCTTATTTTAAACTGGACAGGGCTCTCTGTCAAAAAAAAAAAAGAAAAGAAAAAGAAAAAGAAAATGCGAGGGGAAAATAAAGCTACAGCATGCTAAAACACACACAGGTTGATTCAACTAATTAAATTAATTATCCAAATCCAAAATTATCCTGCAGAAGTAACTTGCATTAGTAGACAACAACAGGTTAACCACAAGTGATCCAGGCAAAACAGATCCATACCAAGAAGATTAAGTCTGGGTATGAAGCAAAGCTGAGCTTAAAAGTCCACATCTAACTTTGTACATCAGATAAAGCATTACTCAGTAACACCGTCAGCTACTTTTGGATATTTCAGTAATTACATCTGCAAGAACCACTACAGCACAGTTCACAACTGTACTGCAGCCCTGACCCTCTGTCAGACTGCAGGTGCTAGCATGTTTTGGCAATGGTGCCATGCAGAGAGCATCGTCTACATGTGCACTGTCAGCAGGGGGCAGTGTTAAAAAAAATATTTTGGAACAACTTTTAATGTTGGCTCGTCTTGTGGTTTTGCTCAGAAGAGCAACAGAGAAGTCATAATGCACCAAGAACTTCTTTGCAGTGAAATGAAACCGAGCAAGAAAAAACACAGTCCACTGTAACCACTTTCTGATATGTGACTTTTGGCATTTTGGACCTCTTTAATATGAACTTTGCCATCATCGTTTTTCCTGGTTGTTTATTTTGTGTTATTTATTTTGAAGACTGCACTCAAGCACATTTGCATTGGCTGCATCCATCACTCTGGAGAGCCAAACACCTACAGACACAAATATAGTTCAGGTCAATTTACCCAACAAGGGTCTGAAATGCAAATGTCTGAAATTATTGGGTCTCATTACTGGGTTTGCCAGCTAACTAGTACATAGTCTGTATTGATATGAGACAACACTCCAGCACAGCCACCATCCTGTGTCCTGCCTCTTTAAAGCTGTATCCAGGCAGCTCACTCACCTAAACCGAGTATTTCCAGTAATGTGTGACCACATTTGAAACAGACCAGACTTTCTTGCTTTGTGCTGGATATGAGAGAGGAAAACTGTGGATACTATCCCAATCTGATTCTCCCAAACTTGTCTTATGTTCATGTGTGAAAAAAATTCATAATAAATTACAACAGCTATTACAGCCAACATTATAAATAAGAAGTATAAAGGTTCAGACACAAGAATGAATGAATGAATTCATCAGCATACTTATCTATTAACTTTCCCCACATTAGTGAATGTGACTTCGGAAATAAAATAAGAAGAAGACATGCCAAACCAATTACTCTTTTCTTTTACCCATTGCTTTGAATGAAACCAACCTCACCATTAAGCAAACTGGTGTTGACACTTATTACTATTGTTATTATAATAACAAATTCATAATAGATTTTGAAACTTTATGTTTAGGTTAACTGTATCAGACTGGAAGCATCTGTTTTCTTCCTGTATGCGTAATTTACTACAGCTACAGTTAAACTTGTAAAAACAAGGTGATCTGTTTTAAGCAAGTTTTGTCATTTAACAATATCTTGTACCACCGATTCTGAACTTTTAAAATCTCTACCCCTGCATATACTGTAACCTCTACATACAAGAGTGTTTGGACAGCATAACTACCCCTAAAAAGCAATGCCTAAATTAAAACTTTGATGTTTTATGACGTTTTTATAACAACACGCTTTTATTACAATACACTGATGTCAGCCTGCTAAATGTAAAAATAGTCATATTCATGAATCAGGCCCTATGGGTAACCCTGCGCACAAAAAGAGCAGATCTTAACAAATCACTGTGATAACAATAGACAACTGATTCATACAGATTCTGCATGACCTTTCATATGAGATAGTTTACTGATTACTTAATATGGTTTCTTGAAATTTTCTTTCAAGTTCAACTTTGACCTTCTGCGCAGACAATTAAGGTCAAATCCTTAGCTAACCTAGATACTCATGTCCCCCAAGGCTTAGTATATTCTTGTGAAGTTTGAAGGCGATCCATCAAGAACACTGGGTAAGAAATTTAACCAATTTTCACATTTGGTGTGATCTTGACCCAATTTAAATTAGCTCACGCTCTTATTGGCATCTACCATCAGACAAAATTTGAAAGTGAGTGGAAAAAAGAGGAAAACTGTATTCTTGACGGACTCACAGATGAACACTAAAAAAATAAAAATAAAAATAAAACTAAAAATCAATAAAAATCAATAAATAAAAAAAACCACTACAACAACAAAAAACCCTCTTCAGCTTTGATCTCTTTAAAAAACTGTTTTGATGCAATGTAATAACCTCAAAGTTTATAAAATATTTGGTTGTAGTAGTAAGAATTTTCCCTGTAACCACTGAGAGCAGAGAGTTTATTATCCATCACTGAACCTGGCTCAGTGCTGTAACTGGGGCTGAGGGGACATTTGTAATGTTTTATATATTAATATCACATGAATCAATGATTAAAATCTGGTTACTAAGAAACTTTTTACAGGATGCACCTCTTAAAGTGACAGTCGTCACTCTGAGACGTGCCTATACTGCACCACTGAACATGCACTTAAATCTCTCAATAGTTCCTCCTGTTCCTCCAGCAGAAAGACAGCAGAAGGAGCTAAAATAGGACCTCCCCCTAACAAAAAGGGTTCTAAGAACTGTAACCATTCCTAGTTCCTCCAATGCACAGACACAGAAATTTGTGTGTGTGTGTGTGTGTGTGTGTGTGTGTGTGTGTGTGTGTGTGTGTGGGGGGGGGGGGGGGGGGGGCACTTCCTCCACATGCTATAAAACCTTTTCTTAACACAAGGTCTAAAAGGCACCATATGTTAACAAGGGGAAGCAACCCTGCTTTGTTTTCCTAAACACCAGCCCAGGTATGACTGAGTGTGGCAGCTAGAGTCACAAAAGGAACATTCAAGACTGAAAATATAGAAGTCCCACTGAACAACAGTATATTCCCTGATGAGTGAGAGGCCATGTGATACAGAAGGCAATATTAGGGTCACTCCTAAAAACAGAACTTAGACAATGTGATATTAAAAATGACTCAAGAAAAAAAAAAAAAAAAAGAGCTTGGTGACAGGTATTGTAAGAGATAAAACTGTGCTCACATAGCTAAAGATAAATGAAGAATTATATGAGTATAACTTGTAAGGTCTTTTGGATGAAGCAAGAAATACAACACTTGTCTAGCGTAGACTGACAGGAAAGTGATTGGTTTAGTTATACACTCTATGGACAAAGGTATTGGACAACACTGTCGCCATAGGTTTGAATTTAGGTGTTTCAATCCCATTACCATGTATGTGTAAACTCATGGACCTAGCCAAGCAGTCTGGCTTTACAAGCATTTGTAAAAGAATGGGTCATTAAAAACATCACAGTGAGTTAAAGTGTGGTACTGTGTAGGGCTGCCACGATTAGTCGACTAGTCACGATTACGTCGACTATCAAAATCGTGACGACTGATTTAATAGTCGACGCGTCGTTTGAAGCTTTGTAAGATCACAAAAGACGCAGGAATGAGTAGTAGGATTTAAGAGTGTAATAACGGACTGAAACAGAAGAGGGCAGCACTGCATGTACAAGGATGCCAGCTGCCGTTAAACCCTGAAGAAGAAGTAGAAGAAGAAGAAGAAGAAGAAGAAGAAGAAGCAGCTGTGTCCAAGAATTCATAGCGCAGCCCAGCTCAGTTTCCAACGACGGCGGCAGCTAGTTAGTTTTAAAATTACTCTTATTATTCTTTCTGGGTCACAAAATAAACGTTGAACATATTTCCAGGCGAGAATGTAACTGTATAAACCTCAAATATCTGCTCAGTTTATCAAGACACCACATATTTTCAAAAACGCGCCGACGTTTTCGGAGACGTCAGTTACCCACTAGCTCGATAGCGAGCCGGGGGCTAGGCTCACTAGAGCCCGTGAGAACACCGGACTCCCGGCAAATCGTTTTCAAACCCACCGCCTCTTTCGCTACTGAGGTTAAACATACATAAGTCACTTAGATAACTTAAACATGTTATTGTTTGGCTTTTTTTTGTATTTTATTTGTTCCTGAGTAAATCGGTTTGGCTGAGATTAAAGTTATAGTTTTTACACAGCTGAATAAACGTCAAGCAGACAACTGATTATCAGAAGTGTGAGATGTTCGAGAATATACTCCAGTGTCCCGTTATATTTTAGATAACAAGGAGTTTATTAAACTTCATCGAAACAATCTGTAAATTTCATTAAAATTTAATAAACTATCATCTTGTCTTTATTTTTAGTTAAGACATACCTTAAACACATAAAGCTGTAAGCTAATGATAGTTATATAAGAGCAGATGCATGCTGGTGCAATATGCTGTACGTTTTACGTCCAATGGATGCATGATCTGATTAGTCGACTAATCGCAAAAATAATCGGTGACTAGTAGACTATCAAAATAATCGTTTGTGGCAGCCCTAGTACTGTGTGTTGATACTACCACTGCAACAGGTCAGTTTGTGACATTTCTTCCCTCCTAGACATTCCACAATCAGCTGTAAATGATATTATTGCAGAGTGGCAGGTTTTAGGAACCATGTTAACTTAACCAAAAAGAGAAAGGGGAAGACTGTAAAGTTACAGAGCAGGGTCATACAGTGCTGTGGTGCAAAGAAATCGCTACTCCTAAAGATTTGAACTGGCAGACTTTTAAACCTTGTCAGGCATTAACATCAGTACAAAAACTCTGCACTGGAGCTTCACAGCAAGGGCTTCCATGGCTGAGCAGCACTGGAGCTTCACAGCAAGGGATTCCATGGCTGAGCAGCACTGTGGGTGGCTCAATATTTTTTTTCCACACAGTGTATTTTGTTGCACAGTAAACTTCGGTAATTAGAGTAACTCATGGATGACCTTCAAATTCATATAAAAATCAGTCCAATCCAATAGGGTACCAGATAATCCATCCAACAAAATGTCATACAATGACAGAAAAGTCACACAGTTGTTAAATTCTTGACAGCCTGTGTATAGTTTGCTGTAGTAGCATGTTTACAGCTGTATACCAGCATATGGTGAGTTGTTAAAGTGTTAGTCTGGGAAGACCAGCCAACCCAGAGCCCTTGACAAGCTATAACATTTTTGCACCAAGGAAACTGTGTCTGAAGATTATTTCACTGCCATCCTCACATGCTGATTCGTGATTTTGGATAAAACCCAGCAGATGAAAAGCGAGTCTTGTCCATCAAGGTATCATTAGCCAGAGTCTACCAACACAAAGCCTGGTCTGCTTTCCTGTTTTCACTAAGCAGACATGGCACAGCTGCAGTTTTGATCAAAAGTCTAACTCTGCTCTCAGGATAAAGCTTTTGGTACACCAGCTGAAACGATCAGCCCAGGGGTGCTCTTGCTAAGCATCTGACAATCAGGCTTACCAAAAATCTATCAGAACCCAGGAGCCTACATTAGTCAGACTTTAGGATGCGTCCACTCTTACAGCTACAAAGGTAGCAAATATGGTGACAAGAAACACCTTCACTGCATCATTATGTTGCACCGCATTTACAGGACCTTATCTTGGAATTATGATTTTTACATCACATACTAAGTGAGCTAATCAGGGAAGATAAGGGAAAATAGCATTATCAAGAGAGCTAAATACATGAAAAGATAAATTCCACTTTGTAGCAGTCCCTGCAGTTGCATTTCAATGACAACTTAGCACTCACATGTCTATTGAGTGCTGTACACACGACAAACATTTGGGTTTCTAGAAATCAGAATACACGCGTATAAACATTTTCAACTCAATCTCTCTGCAGATGAATGCTTCTTTGTTACAAGTTGTAACCGAAGCCTCGATTATACTCGGATGCGGACACAGACACGGACATATGAAGACACCACGGTAGAGTAGTCATTCCTGTTATGCTTCTTATGCACAGAGTATGCAGTGGTGCATGAGAAGCAGCAGCCCACAGTATTGTGATCAGCATCCATCCTATGTTTTAGCTGCTGTCTACTGATAAGTATAGAAAGGAGCCTGCTGAAAGGAAGCGAGACCCCTGCATAGCCGCCGCCTTCTTGTAATTCAAGCGGTTTTAATTCGTGTTGCTTACTGCTGTTTCCCATGTTTGTTACGGTGGACATTATTAATTCGTGGCACTTAGGATTCTCACCACGGACAGACTGACTACCTACCCAACAACAAGCTCGTCGTTTTGAAAGGTCAAGAGTCAAAATAAGCAAACAGGTGCCACATGGTCCACTTCAATCGCGATCGTTTACCCTTCCAGGTGCTGAATCCCAAACTTCCGATGAACAGCGTTAACTGAGAACAGATGAGCGACCCAAAAAGCGGCGAGGCCTGCTTACTTGGGGATAAACTCACCTATGTGCGTGTCCGTTTGTCCGTGTGGTCCAGGAACCTGTACGCTTATCTGTCTGTCTGGTTGCGGGATACATTTCAGGCAAAAGGAATGCAGACAAGGAAGAAGTTTTGGTTCACAGTCTCGGCTCTGAAGACTTTGTTTACACACTGCGCACGTATCCAGTAAATTAATAGGAGTGGATACCGGCGTGGCCGCAGAAGCCGCGGGAGGGGGGGACATTTTAGCGGCGAGTCCACCGACAGGAGCATCCCCGACAGCTTCAGCCGCAGTCGGCTCTGCATTAGTGCTACTGGTCCCAGCCGGGCTAGCGCTACCGTTGGTTTCTCCTCCCGCACCAGCAGCCCCGCTGCTGCCGCTGCTACTGCTGCTGCTAACGTCTCCACCTTCACTGCTGGGTGTAGGAGCCTCGTTTGCGTTCTCACGGGGCTCGCCTTCTTCGTCCCCCTTTGTATTTGTTTCTATGACTATTACTGCATTATCGGTTTTCGTCTCTGGCGGCTCAGTATCTTGAAGTGAAGGCACGGAGTCCGACTTAGCAGACGTTTCCATATCCTCTTCGCCTTTGTTATCCGCCATCTTCCTTCCTCTTAGAACCGCTGCACATCCTGCGTAACTTCTCGAATCAGGAGTACGTGTGGACGTCATGACGTCGACGCCCCTTTGATTTTCTGCACACGTGATGCAATCTGGGATCTGTGCATGGGCTGAAACACTTTCCGAAAGAACTAAAAAGGCGTTAGTAGAGAAATACTATAAAGTAAATTAACAAACAAATGTAACAAATGTAAGTTTGTTGACAGCCGATATATATATATATATATCTATATCTATATATCTATATATATATATATATATATATATATATATATATATATATATATATATTCAATTCAATTCAATCTTTATTGGCAGACTACATGTCCATAAAAACAAGACAAGAAACACACACACACAACTCCCCCCCCCCCCCCCAACACACACACACAACACAAGGTATACCATTAAATATATGTATATAAATAAGTATATAAAGCATTTGTAAAAATATAAAACCATAATATACATAAAACACAATTACTTAAAATAAATCAATAAATACACAAACACTTTAACCAGTGCTTTCTGAGACTGGATGAGTAACGGGAACCACTCACTGTCGGATCTGTAAGTGCTAAAATTATACTGTTACTCGAACCATCCAGTCGTTCTCTAAAACTGAACATTAACTTTCTTAAAAGTGCTTTAAAAGTCCAGACACCCACAGCTACAAACATCTGACTGGCACTACCACTTCTAGGTATCCTGCAAAGGATTCTCATCGCATCATTATATGCAACATGCAGCTTCTGCATGCTACATTGTTTGTAGGATGACCACAAGGGGGCAGTATATAGCGGTGTGCAATACGCTTTAAACAAAGCCACTTTAACTGGAAGTATATATATAAAACACCCAGCACGCCCCTGCGGGCGGTTTATCCTTCAAGCTCGGGTCCTCTACCAGAGGCCTGGGAGCTTGAGGGTCCTGCGCAGTATCTTAGCTGTTCCCAGGACTGCGCTCTTCTGGACAGAGATCTCCGATGTTATTCCCGGGATCTGCTGGAGCCACTCGCCTAGCTTGGGAGTCACCGCACCTAGTGCTCCGATTACCACGGGGACCACCATTACCTTCACCCTCCACATCCTCTCGAGCTCATCTCTGAGCCCTTGGTATTTCTCCAGCTTCTCGTGTTCCTTCTTCCTGATATTGCTGTCATTCGGAATCACTACATCGATCACTACGGCCGTCTTCTTCTGTTTGTCTACCACCACTATGTCCGGTTGGTTAGCCACCACCATTTTGTCCGTCTGTATCTGGAAGTCCCACAGGATCTTAGCTCGGTCATTCTCCACCACCCTTGGGGGCATCTCCCATTTTGACCTCGGGACTTCTAGGTTATACTCGGCACAGATGTTCCTGTACACTATGCCGGCCACTTGGTTATGGCGTTCCATGTATGCCTTGCCTGCTAGCATCTTGCACCCTGCTGTTATGTGCTGGATTGTCTCTGGGGCATCTTTACACAGCCTGCACCTGGGGTCTTGCCTGGTGTGATAGACCCCAGCCTCTATGGATCTTGTACTCAGAGCTTGTTCTTGTGCTGCCATGATTAGTGCCTCTGTGCTGTCTTTCAGTCCAACTTTGTCCAGCCACTGGTAGGATTTCTGGATATCAGCCACCTCTATCTGCCGGTGGTACATACCGTGCAGGGGCCTGTCCTTCCATGATGGTTCCTCGTCTTCCTCCTCTTTCTTGGGTTTCTGCTGCCTGAGGTATTCACTGAGCACTCGGTCAGTTGGGGCCATCTTCCCAATGTATTCTTGGATGTTCGTTGTCTCATCCTGGACTGTGGTGCTGACACTCACCAGTCCCCGGCCCCCTTCCTTCCGCTTAGCGTACAGCCTCAGGGTGCTGGACTTGGGGTGAAACCCTCCATGCATGGTAAGGAGCTTTCTTGTCTTTATGTCAGTGGCTTCTATCTCCTCCTTTGGCCAGCCTATTACCCCAGCAGGGTACCTGATCACGGGCAGGGCGTACGTGTTGATGGCCCGGATCTTGTTCTTACCATTCAGCTGACTCCTCAGGACTTGCCTGACCCTCTGCAGGTACTTGGTGGTTGCAGCCTTTCTAGCGGCCTCTTCATGGTTCCCATTTGCCTGCGGGATCCCCAGGTACTTGTAACTGTCCTCTATGTCTGCAATGTTGCCTTCTGGTAGTTCAATCCCCTCAGTTCTGACTACCTTCCCTCTCTTTGTTACCATCCGACTACACTTCTCCAGTCCGAACGACATTCCAATGTCATTGCTGTATAGCCTGGTAGTGTGGATCAGTGAATCGATGTCTCGTTCACTCTTGGCATACAGCTTGATGTCATCCATGTACAGGAGGTGGCTGACAACTGCTCCATTCCGTAGTCGGTATCCGTAGCCAGTCTTGTTAATGATCTCACTGAGGGGGTTCAGGCCTATGCAGAACAGCAGTGGGGACAGAGCATCTCCTTGGTAGATCCCGCACTTGATGGTGACTTGTGTTATGGGCTTGGAGTTGGCCTCTAGTGTTGTACGCCACATCCCCATTGAGTTCCTGATGAAGGCTCTTAGGGTCCCATTGATCTTGTACAATTCTAGGCATTCCAGTATCCAGCTGTGGGGCATTGAGTCATAGGCCTTCTTGTAATCAATCCAGGCAGTGCACAGGTTGGTCAGTCTGGTCTTGCAGTCTCGGCTGACTGTTCTGTCTACCAGTAGCTGGTGTTTTGCACCTCTGGTATTCTTGCCAATTCCTTTCTGTGTCCCACTCATGTATTGACCCATGTGCCTGTTCATCTTAGCCGATATGATGCCTGACAGGAGCTTCCATGTAGTACTGAGGCAGGTTATTGGTCGGTAGTTGGAGGGGACCGGTCCCTTCTTGGGGTCCTTGGGGATCAGGACCGTCCGACCTTCGGTTAGCCATTCCGGGTGTCTCTCGTTAACTAGCAGCTGGTTCATTTGTGCTGCCAGACGCTCGTGGAGTGCAGTCAGCTTCTTTAGCCAGTAGGCGTGAACCATGTCGGGCCCTGGTGCTGTCCAACTCTTCATACTGGAGACCCTTTCTTGGATATCTGCCACTGTGATGGTTACTGGACCCTGTTCAGGGAGGTCGCTGTGGTCTGCCCTCAGATCCACTAGCCACTGAGCATTGCCATTATGGGTTGCGTCCTTCTCCCATATGCTCTTCCAGTATTGCTCCGTCTCCAGCCTTGGTGGTGCTGTTCTCTTATTATTGTTCCCTTGCCACTGAGAGTACACCTTTGCTGGTTCTGTGGAGAACAGCTGGTTTATTTTCCTGCCTTCTATCTCTCTGGTGTACCTCCTCAAGCGGCTGGCCAAGGCTGTGAGTCTTTGCTTGGCAGTTTCCAAGGCCTCAGGTATGGACAGCTTGCTGTATTTCTTATGCACCTTCTTTGTCGCACCTTTCTGCAACTCTGTTAGTTGGCTAACCTCCCTCCGTGCTACTTTGATCTTGCCCTCTAGCCTTCTTCTCCATGGAGGGTACTGCCCCTTGTGGCTGTTCAACTTGTAGCCAAGCATCTCACTGATCACTGCTGCCGTATTGTAGATCAGCCTGTGTCGGTAATAGTGGTTGTAGGTATTGTCCGTAATGCTGCATTAACATCATCTAGCAGACCTTCTGAGGGTACTTCACGTAATCTTGGTAACCGGCTACGGGAGATCCAGGTTTCAAGCTTGGCCATTATCCTATTTTTCAGGTCAGTTCCTCTCGCACTCAACGATCCTTCTCCTATCGCACTTGGGGCTATGTACACATATATATATATATATATATATGGACGATCTGATTTCCTCGTGTCAGCATTGTTCCCACATCATCATAATTAATGTTGTTCCAGGTTCAACATTGCAAGTGACCAATCACCTTCTTGTGACGTCATTCCTTTGCGACTTCGAAATACCCGCCTTCGAGTATTTCGCAATACAAGTGAAGAAGCGAAAAACCGCCGCCTGTCCGCCGAATTTGAAGTCAATTTAGGATACTTTCCTTTAATAAACGGTAAGCATTATACATATGTTCCTCACTTGGCTTGCTGTTTGTTTGCTAGCGATAGGCTACTTGACGACAGCATTAGCTAACCAGTGTTCTCTAGACCAGCGTTCCCCAACTTTTTGGGTGTTTCGTGGCCCGGGGGTTGGGTCAGGCAAAATTGCAGTAGCTTCCCTGATCATTTTACAAACATAAGTGAAGAGAATCTGGACTAAAAGGCCTAGACTTATGGTTGTGTGCTGAATCTATGAATCAAACTATCACCTGGAAACATAATTAACTGGTCCATAGCTGTGAAACTGGACATGAGTTCTTGATTCTATGGAGATTAACAGTAATCCAGAAATTTACAAATTTGTCCCAGGGACATCGCGTAGATGTTGTCCCTGGGACATCGCGTAGATGTTGTCCCTGGGACATCGCGTAAATGTTGTCCCTGGGACATCGCGTAAATGTTGTCCCTGGAACATCATGTAGAAGTTGCCCTGGGACATCGTGTAGATGTTGTCCCTGGGACATCATGTTAAAGTTGCCAGAGACATACCATATGAAAGTTTAGCTTCTTTTAGCCCCTGTTTGTTTTATATTATTTTATATATATATATTTTTTTAATATTATATTTAATATTTACATTGTATTGCAAAAAACCCCACAACAAGTTAAAATGAATTAATGAATATTGACTAATTAAACCTTCGTTATTTTTCCACCAGAAATGGACGACATAATTAGAAGAAGTGTTCTGAATGACGAAAAAAAAAGAACTGGAAAAGAGACACAACTTTGTGTGCATGTGTCACAATGCCAGGAGGACCCATTCAGTGTTGTGTTAGAAAAATTGAACTCATTAACCCTTCATGGACATTATAAATGTTTAAATGTTGCCTCAGGTAAAGACAGGAAAAGAGACTATTACAAATTCAACTGCATCAGAGCTGGGGGAAAAAGTCGAAACAGCTACAGAGCAGTGGGCTGTAAGGCCTATGTTTCATTTAAAGTACTCAAATGTTGGAAAGACCACACAGTCATCGTGCAGCGTACATATGATAAGCATGATGGGCATGATCCTTCGGACCCAAAAGACGCACATTTCAACAATATTTCCAGTGATTTGAGGAGGAAGATTGAGGAACTGCTTTCCCTTGGAACTAAGCCAGCCATCATACTAACCGAATGTCATAAATGGGCCAAAGAACATGGACACAGAGATCTTCACAACAGAGAGCATTTTGTCACACCACGTGACATTGACAGTGTTAGAACCTGCATGATGAGGAAGAAGCACTTTAACTGTGGAGACAGTCAAAGTGTACATACCTTACTTAATGGAAAACATCAAGAACATGTTCTCTTCTATCAACCATACACATCTGACCAAGAACTAATGATTGTTTTGCAGACACCTGTAATGAAATCAAACATGGAGAACTATGCAAAACAGTTAGTATTTGTTGACACCACGCACTGCGTTAACCAGTATTCATTTCCCTTATTCACACTTGTTGTAAGAGATGATCATGGGCATGGAGTCCCTGTGGCCTATGCTATTGTCAGCAACGAAAGTCAGAAAACCCTGGAAACTGTTCTTGGAATAGTTTGTGAGCATTTCCCAACTTCCCCGAGGTAAATAATACATTGACAGCTATTGATTTTGAAATAATTCCTTTTCAAAAAAGTTATAACATGCCAGAATCTAATGCTATAGCTGCAGCATGGGCTGCAAAAAACTTTCCTTTCCAGTTGTTAAAGTTATTCCTATAGGCTGTATGCAGTATTTTATATATCTACTTGTGAGTTGAAATGTTTAATTTGGCATTGAAGTGGTGCTTTGAGATAGCAAAAACATTTTCATACTGTTTAATCTCATTTAGTGTTTTCTTTTTTTCTGTAGAGCATTTATGGTTGACAAAGACTTTGCGGAAATAAATGCTTTGCAGAAGGTTTTTCCAGAGTCAGCTATCCTTCTATGCTGGTACCATGTCTTGCAGGTAAACCACATTGTTTTCTTTTCACGTTGTCTAAGATGCACCTGAAACACATTTTTACAACAGGGTCCTGTTGTAATGATTTGCCTCATTGTGATATTCACCTACTCAGGTTAATGAATATAAAGGGATAAAATGTTGAGTGACTATGTCCATCCATTTAAGACCACAGTGCACTCATCTTCTGGTGGCTGCTTCCCAAAGCTCTTTTTGACATTTAAAAATATGTTTGCCTGGTTGATTTCTGTAATGCACAGGTCCTCTTGTCCAGTGAGTGACAAAGTTATTTTTGGACGTCAGCTTTCTTTTATGCTTTTTGTACAGCTGCTCCTCTGTCTCTCTCTCCAGATTAACTTTTTTTCTCTTACATTCACAGGCTGTTAATCGATGGCTTTCAAAATCAGAGTCCGGGGTCCATGGGCTTTCTAACACCCAAAAGAGAAATGAAATCATTTCTTTCTTTTGTAAGCTGAAAGCTTGCACATCTGTAAGTGTAATTTGTCTATTTCACATTTTGATTTCTTGATTACACTAAGAGCATAATAACTTTCAGTTGCTAAAAAAAGTTACAGAGAGATACAAAATAGATTTTTGAAACAATTTCTAAAACTGGCTTCTTATCTTGCTTATCAAAACAAGTACTTAAGCTGTGCAGACCATCATTGTGTCACCCACTGTGCAGTAGAACTTGTGAGTGGGATTCTTTCACAGACAGATGCTGAAACCAAATATGCTTATAGGTTTAGTGTTCCTTCTTAGCCATTGTAAGGGAAGAAATAATTGCTTCTTAATACAAAAACACGACATATTATTAATAACTTAAAATTCTTAATGTTATTCAATAAAAGGAAAAGGGCTTCAATACATAATATTAAAGATTTCAATAGGTCTGTTAAATGGATTGAAATATATTCTGTTGCATCCAATTCTCTTAGGAGGACGACTTTAAAGCCACATCAGCAGAGTTCTGCCAGACATTTAAGCAATACCCTTTGGTGTGCCAGTATTTTCAGAAGCACTGGGAAGGCATTGGCCACATGTGGTGTGACTACGGCCGTCGCTTCAGTCATGCTCGTTCTGAAACAAACAATGTGATTGAAAGGTATGATTTATTATTTTGACCTCATTCAATTGTATTGCTGAAAAAAAGATATTATGCTTTAATCCAAGAGGCTAAACTGAGTAGGTTTGTCATGTCATTGCCAGAACAGGTTTTAGGCAAATCCTTTAAATTCTAGCAGCGTTTTTTATGTTATCACAACAAAAAACAGAGTAGGTGGATTTGCCTAAATCAGCTAAACCGGCACAGAGCATTCCTTTATAAAAGACGTGTGCAATAGGTATTCCAATTTTTAAAAAAATAATACAGTCTTGATTAAAACTTTAAATTCCTTCAATTACAGTTACTAATCATTTCAAATAACTGTTTTTCAGATTTTTCCACCGCCTGAAATACCAGTTTTTATCTGGCTACAAGAATAGGCGTCTGGATGATCTGATTGAAGTGCTCCTAGGGAAGGCCGACGACTACTTGTCAGTCATAAAAACCCTGCAAGATGTGGGCCGCATGAAAAACAGGTTTGCTGACACCTTGTCTCAAGTTTCAGACTCTGCTTCAAGACTGATGGAAAGTGGTTGGGCTCTTAAAATTACAGTCAAGAACAGCCATGGAGTTAATGCATATCAAGTCCCATCTGAGTCAAGAGAAGACATGGTGTATGACGTCTGCCCTGTTGAGTCCTACTGCAACTGTACATATGGCTTACGAGGACTTCTTTGCAAGCATCTAGTGTTACTTGCAAAATTAGCAGAGGCTGACAATGACATCTATCCAAACATGGAAACAGACATTTCTACCTTGGCAAGAATTGCAGTGAAAGAAAGGCATTACTTTGTACACTGTGAGGACTTGAAAGTGATAAAAATGCCAAGTTTGTTTGGAAATCTGTGTTTTTTTGCATCGGCTGCAACACTTCAGTGCACTTGTTGTACGTTCTCTCACTATAACACATGTGCTTGCCTGAAGGTGGCTTGTAGCCATTTTAAAAAAATGAAAAACTCTCTGAAAAGTCCTCTATCAACTTTGAATGACACTCCTGTAGTTGAAAGCACAGACAAAAAATGCACAGAAGATGCAGTTGGAAAACTAAATGCTGTTTTAGACACAGTTAAACAGTGGGCATTCATTCCAGAGGGTATTACTCCAATGATAGATGAACTGCATACAAATGTCTTAAAAACAAAACAAGTAGGCAAAAGTATATGCCAGTACGAAATAAAGACGACAGAGAATGCACGCAAAATTAGGCCATTGTATTCTAGCAAGAAACGTTCGGCCAGCATCGACATTCCAACAGTCTGTGAAAATGAATGTGAACAGTCGATAACCACTGAAAGAGAGACATCCTCTGGAGAAAATGAAAACCTTTTGGAATACAAAACAAAAAAGAGAAGAGTTAAAGCTAAGTATATGCACAAGTAGACTTTTGTGTGACATTTCAAAGGGACTGCATCCATTACTTCTGTTTATTGAAACCTAAAGCTGAATAGCTGTCTTAACTTTCTGCCAAGGAACAGTTGAAAAGAAATTGTTTGGTCTCTCAAGCAGTTGTTATTTATGTGTGTTATTCATTACTTTGGCTTGGTTGCTGTTTTTGATACAAATTCATCTGTGCCCATTGTAATATTTTCATATGTTACTATTTTTATATTGCTATGCATTATAAATAAAGGATTACTTATTACTATTAAAGGTCTGCATTTGTAATTGTTGGTATTATTTATAAAATATGCGCTCTTAAGTTTTTTGCTCCATAAAACGATACCTGTCACTTTTTGGACATAGAGTATCAGCTGTTGAGAATCCTGGCTCATACAAAATAGAAGTAAAAGGTTTCAACATCCAGCCTTTTTATGATTAAATACAAAGTGTAATAACAGAGTTATTGGGGTGTGATTTTGTTAATAGTTAGTCTTAAGTATAAGTTTAATAGTAATGAGTAAGAAAATATAGCCAGAATAATGGAATGAGACTAACACCTGACCTCACACTGAGATTTGGTATGAAGTGGCATGTTTGTGCTAATGCTGACATTGGGGCTCAGAGTTCCTCTGTGTGTATATATTTGTGAACGTTAACTTGGCTAATGTCCAAGGGTTTGACTGCTTTCCTGTTGGATTGTATCACAAAGAACAGGGATAAGAGCACCAGTGGCCGTGCACACCCTCATCTCTCTCCTTCACCCGATCATTAGTGTTGGAAACCGGCATTAGCTCAGAGTAGATTAGACTTCAGTATAGTGCAAGTGATTTGATTTTATGATTATTTGATTCAGTTTTTTCTGTGTTCAAGCTCAATTACTTTAATAAAATATGTTGAATTCAAACAAATAAATAAACAAATAAACTGTGGACATTACCCTTTTAAACCTTTCTGAAACAAGACAGGTAAAAACCAGTGTATAAAAGTTTACATAGGTATAAATAGCTCTAACACTTTACTCCAGCCTGGCGTCCACACATGTGGACATCACATTTTGGGTTATTTAGACCAAAATACTAAATCTTGATCAACAAGTGCCTGATATACAGTTATGAGGACATTATACTGCAACTGTTCTATCGAAATTTCAAATTAATGTCCTCATATGTGGCTCTCATTTTTCTCAGAAACAAAAATTAGGTAAAAAAAACAAAACCTGGTAATTCTTTCTTTTTACATTCATCGGGTTCCAATCGGCCCAAATATCAAAGAGAAATTAAAAATGCATGCCATGGAAGATTTCGGGTCTTAGGGGGTTAAAATGACCAGACCCCTCCGGCCTGTTTTCCAGGCCACTAAATTAAACCCAGTCAATTACCAATTGAACAGAATAAAAACCTACGAGGTCCACTAATAGTCCAAAAGTCCAAATCTTTAATAGAAAAGACAGGCAGAACTCAAACAAACAATAATCCAAACGAGGAGCATATATACACACTGGAAAGTAAATAATTATAAGTTATTAAATCAGACTAATTAAATACAGTAAAACTAATAAGGGAAGATGAACACACGGGAAATAAAAATAACAGTGTAAACATACCAAAACTCAAAATAAAACAGGAAAGCTACTACAAACCGAGTGTGACACAATTACATTCATATTGAAACATATGTGATAATTTTCTTTCTTTGTAGCATTTTTAAGATATGTGTTAGAACAGTCATTATGCTGTTTGGATTAGGAACCAATCATTTTTGCCAAATAGTTAACACAAACTTAGAACAACAATGAACAATTTTCAAGATTCTGATTTACAGAACAAACAAAAGTCACAAAAGGTTTCATTATTTAAGAAACAAGATCAAGTTTTTCACACAGGAATGAAATGACAGAATCCAGTGCAGCGGGGCCAAAGGTGTGTGTCAGCAAACTGAAGGTTGAGGAATCAGTCAGCTCATGTTTAAGATTGTGTTGGATTTTGAGAAGAGTCTGTCTGTTATTAGAAAGTAAGATTAACAATGTTACACCAATAACCCAAATACGGGGAAATGACAAATAATACCAAAAAAGATACAACTTTCATATTGTTTTACTAACTTACTTTGTCATATCAGCACTTGAATGGTCGATGCCTTTACAGACCATGTCTGTTGTGACATCGCAGGCCAATCTTCCGGCAAACCCGAGGGCTAGCTCCCCAGCCTCCTCTTCACTCAGAACACTAAACACTGTTACTTTAGTTTTGGCCTTCTTAGGCCTGTCAAGAATCATTGCGGGCAGTTTGGCTTTACGGCCCTAAAAAAGAAAAAGTGCAAACACCAAAAGAGCAGAGAGAGACACACACACGCGCACAAAGTTAAATGCTTTTGTTTACATGGTGTAATTGTGTATATGTTGCAGCAAATGCACAATTTCCAGCCACATTGTCACTTCATTGATACGAGTAACCCGGATTTATTTCAGGTGACATCAAAATCACGAAATGTATACCTACCCCAATCAAACCTCTGAAAACATGAACTGACATGTTCTCTGCGTTGATTCTGCGCTTGATCTCGTCTTCTGTTATTGTGTAGGTTTTCTTTTTTGAGCTTGGTACAGATAAGCGACCATGCACTCTGTAAACTGTACTAGTTCCTTCTGAATCAGTTTGGAATTCTGTATCTGCATCGATCCTGTCAACATCATCAGCAGCAGCATTATCTGTACTCAGACTTGTGCCGTATACTTCTGTTTCTTTTTCTTTGTCTTCAGTCTGTGTACCTTCATCTCTGACTGTCAGTCTTCCTATCTCACTGTTACTTGTCGATTTGCTGCAGATGTTCTCTCCCTTAGGAACTTTTCCTTTGTCATTCGCTGCCTGATGCTTTCCCTGATGACATTCTTCACTGGCTACTTCTATTGCTCCTCCTGTATAGCCACCCACTATGCTGCACAACTCCTTTCCCTCTGCTGTGCTGCACTGTGCTGTTACATAAAGAAGAATGATATAAACAGCACTATATCAATTTAATTGTGAAGAGAAATCCCCACAATACGACACAGTTATGTCTAAAATAGTTTTGTGTAAAAACTGGATCTTGAAACGTCCACTTTAATTACACAGTCCTGGTGTGCAAAGGCAAAATTACGAAAAAAAAATTCACTTTAAACATTTTTGGACATTGTTTAGTTATATTGTGACTTACTCTCACAGAAGATACAGATGCCACAAACAGACTTTGAACAACGCATGTGCTTGTATGCACCACATTTCTGGCACTGCACCTGTGAATTAAAAAAAAAAAAAAGAAGAAGAAATAAACAAACAAAAAACAAATGAACAAAGTCCATTAAATAAACAATCTATATGGCTAAGGACATGTCATAGTGTACCCGGTCTTTGGCTGCAATCACACACCAGCACTGACTGCACTTCCTAGTTCGATCTGCAAAATATAATTTGTTTAAGTACAAGTTACATTTTCCAATGTTAGAGAAAAAGAAGGCAGCTAATTTTATCTTTACCTATTGAGGAAAATAAGTAGTGGCAAAGTCGGGACCTGAGCTTTGTGATTTCAGTGTTGTACTCCTCCACTTGTGTTTTACCGTCAATGAGAGATTGGGCAAACTAATAATTGACGAAGAAAAAAAAAAAAAAAAAAGAACAAAAAGAATTAGATTAACAAAGAAATGTTTGTTTGTTTTTAACCCCCCCCCCCTCCCCCCCGAGAAAAAAAAAAACAGAGCAACCAAAGCAAAGCATTACTGCTGAAATGGTTCAATCTACAAAAAAAATTGAGATTTTACCATCCTGCCTCTAAGGCTTTAAAAACTGAATAGGCAAAAATGTAAACATTACTTATATAGGTTAAAGCTATAGTTTTCAGTACCATTATGACATGCACTCCACATGAGTTCCCATCCTGTTGATGTGGGTGGCTCACATGTGACAAGGTCCACTCTCCAGCGCAGCCTCTTGCTGAAGCAAATGAGCTGAGAGATCGCAGTTATTACAAATAAAAAGCATATAGAGAAATCAATAACCACGTTCGGTAATGCTTTCAATTAAATTAAATATGTTATGTTAAATATGTTAATTAATTACCTCCAGTTTTTCAACACCGCACTTTTTCTGACCTCCGACTCGCCAAATGAATTCATATAGACTATGGTCCTCTTGGGTATGTCACAAAACTGTTTTGTAAAAAGATGGATATGGTAGGCTTGGGCCTTGAGAATTCCTAATGAGGGACACTGAAAAGTATCATGCACTAGAGAGAGTGCAAAATCTGTGCAACTTACAAACAAGGTCCAGTGGCTGCCGTTTTCCAGACAGGCTCCAATCAATTTCTCATACATCTGAAAGATGTTTTTCTGGAAATAAAAATAATGTGACAAGTATGTTTTTCTGTCAAGAATGACACTGCAAAACTGCAAAAGCTTGTCAGGTGAGACTTGTAATTAATTCTGCAGATACACAAACATATAGAAAGTGTCATTTTTGGTTTACATTAATTAATTTCTATAGTGTGTACAAAACAAATCAAGACCACAGACTCAACACGCACCACTCAATTTTTGGTGTTCTTTATCAGTTGGCCAAGACAGAAATGTTTTAATCTGTGTGCATTGCTTTTGAACAAGTCTTTACACAGAAAAGGTTTCAGAAAGGTATTTTTCAGGTTCTTCTGACAAGGCTTCAATTTTGGAAAATGCTGTTTGTTTATAGTGGCAACTTATAAACCCTTTGTGATAAGAACATAGTTACCACAGTCCAAGTCATACCTTCAAAAAGTATGCACTTTGTGCTCTTGTGGACCCATCCAAAATTTTTCCAGTGATTTGGCTTGGTATTGGATAAATGTGAGGGAAATTCTATAAAAATAACATAAATACACCTATGTTTTCAAATACATTACAAAAAACGTAAACATGCTATGTCATTATGATCAAACAAGCTTTTCAACATACCTCACACTGCAAATAGATTAGGCCATCTATTACCTTATAAAACAAATAAATAAATACATATAAATAAAAACAGAACTAAGGAACACGATTCATTAAGTAAATTGTACAATAAAGTGTATTTAAAGCAGAATTTAACATTAGTTTTATGACAACATAAAAGGATTTTTATGTCAAGAGGTACCTCATCTGAAATGTTAGTCTGGTCAAACAGGGATTTCAAACTTGAAATACCAATAGAGTTTGGTCCAGCTACTCCCACAAGGTAATCTGTGAGAAAGCATATGCTGTAGTCAACAGATATCATTTTCTTTTTGCATGCTGCAACCATCATCCATTTCAGTCTTCTAGGAGCTTTGTCTGGTTGTAGTTCTTTTTTCTCCTCCTCTCCCCTCATCTATTAATTAAATTGTTTTCTGACCTTCCTAACTGTTTCCGACCTGTCTTCCCAATGTGATGTTTAAGCAATATATGTATGGTCAGAAGGGGGTGAAATTTTCATTGCAGTTGTACGTGTAACATTGCATGTGATAATAAAAGGCTTGATTGGTTGATTATTCAACATGAGTTGACATTTACCTGACATTGTGAAGGAGTCACAGTTTCTGTAAGGGTGTAAGAACATAACATGTGGATTTGTTACACTTCTTTTTCACAAGTTAATAACAATCAATAATTTTCATTCCATTATTTACAAGCTATCACACGATGTCCCTGGGACAACATTTACACGATGTCCCAGGGACAACATCTACACGATGTCCCAGGGACAACATTTACACGATGTCCCAGGGACAACAATTACACGATGTCCCAGGGACAACATCTACACGATGTCCCAGGGACAACATTTACACGATGTCCCAGGGACAACATTTACACGATGTCCCAGGGACAACATCTACACGATGTCCCAGGGACAACATTTACACGATGTCCCAGGGACAACAATTACACGATGTCCCAGGGACAACATTTACACAATGTCCCAGGGACAACATTTACGCGATGTCCCTGGGACAACATTTACGCGATGTACCAGGACAAATTTGTAAATTTCTGGATTACTGTTAATCTCCATAGAATCAAGAACTCATGTCCAGTTTCACAGCTATGGACCAGTTAATTATGTTTCCAGGTGATAGTTTGATTCATAGATTCAGCACACACTTCTTCACTTGTATTTCGAAATAATCGAAGGCGGGTATTTCGAAGTCGCAAAGGAATGACGTCACAAGAAGGTGATTGGTCACTTGCAATGTTGAACCTGGAACAACATTAATTATGATGATGTGGGAACAATGCTGACACGAGGAAATCAGATCGTCCCTTTCCGAAAGAACTAAAAAGGCGTTAGTAGAGAAATACTATAAAGTAAATTAACAAACAAATGTAAGTTTGTTGACAGCCGATATATATATATATATATATATATATATGTATATATAAAAAAAACAAAACACCCAGCACGCCCCTGCGGGCGGTTTATCCTTCAAGCTCGGGTCCTCTACCAGAGGCCTGGGAGCTTGAGGGTCCTGCGCAGTATCTTAGCTGTTCCCAGGACTGCGCTCTTCTGGACAGAGATCTCCGATGTTATTCCCGGGATCTGCTGGAGCCACTCGCCTAGCTTGGGAGTCACCGCACCTAGTGCTCCGATTACCACGGGGACCACCGTTACCTTCACCCTCCACATCCTCTCGAGCTCTTCTCTGAGCCCTTGGTATTTCTCCAGCTTCTCGTGTTCCTTCTTCCTGATATTGCTGTCATTCGGAATCACTACATCGATCACTACGGCCGTCTTCTTCTGTTTGTCTACCACCACTATGTCCGGTTGGTTAGCCACCACCATTTTGTCCGTCTGTATCTGGAAGTCCCACAGGATCTTAGCTCGGTCATTCTCCACCACCCTTGGGGGCATCTCCCATTTTGACCTCGGGACTTCTAGGTTATACTCGGCACAGATGTTCCTGTACACTATGCCGGCCACTTGGTTATGGCGTTCCATGTATGCCTTGCCTGCTAGCATCTTGCACCCTGCTGTTATGTGCTGGATTGTCTCTGGGGCATCTTTACACAGCCTGCACCTGGGGTCTTGCCTGGTGTGATAGACCCCAGCCTCTATGGATCTTGTGCTCAGAGCTTGTTCTTGTGCTGCCATGATTAGTGCTTCTGTGCTGTCTTTCAGTCCAGCTTTGTCCAGCCACTGGTAGGATTTCTGGATATCAGCCACCTCCTCTATCTGCCGGTGGTACATACCGTGCAGGGGCCTGTCCTTCCATGATGGTTCCTCGTCTCCCTCCTCTTTCTTGGGTTTCTGCTGCCTGAGGTATTCACTGAGCACTCGGTCAGTTGGGGCCATCTTCCCAATGTATTCTTGGATGTTCGTTGTCTCATCCTGGACTGTGGTGCTGACACTCACCAGTCCCCGGCCCCCTTCCTTCCGCTTAGCGTACAGCCTCAGGGTGCTGGATTTGGGGTGAAACCCTCCATGCATGGTAAGGAGCTTTCTTGTCTTTATGTCAGTGGCTTCTATAATAATAATAATAATAATAATAATGGATACTTTATTGATCCCCATGGGGAAATTACTTGCTTTTCTCTGCATTTGACCCATTCACTCTGTGAAGCAGTGGGCAGCCCACTAAGCAGGCGCCCGGGGAGCAGTGTGTAGGGACGGTACCTTGCTCAGGGGTACCTCAGGGTAGCCGTTAAGTGGATTCGAACCGCCGACCTTCCGATCATGGGGCGACCACTTTACCTACTGAGCTATCCCTGCCCTATCTCCTCCTTTGGCCAGCCTATTACCCCAGCAGGGTACCTGATCACGGGCAGGGCGTACGTGTTGATGGCCCGGATCTTGTTCTTACCATTCAGCTGACTCCTCAGGACTTGCCTGACCCTCTGCAGGTACTTGGTGGTTGCAGCTTTTCTAGCGGCCTCTTCATGGTTCCCATTCGCCTGTGGGATCCCCAAGTACTTGTAACTGTCCTCTATGTCTGCAATGTTGCCTTCTGGTAGTTCAATCCCCTCAGTTCTGACTACCTTCCCTCTCTTTGTTACCATCCGACTACACTTCTCCAGTCCGAACGACATTCCAATGTCATTGCTGTATAGCCTGGTAGTGTGGATCAGTGAATCGATGTCTCGTTCACTCTTGGCATACAGCTTGATGTCATCCATGTACAGGAGGTGGCTGACAACTGCTCCGTTCCGTAGTCGGTATCCGTAGCCAGTCTTGTTAATGATCTCACTGAGGGGGTTCAGGCCTATGCAGAACAGCAGTGGGGACAGAGCATCTCCTTGGTAGATCCCGCACTTGATGGTGACTTGTGCTATGGGCTTGGAGTTGGCCTCTAGTGTTGTACGCCACATCCCCATTGAGTTCCTGATGAAGGCTCTTAGGGTCCCATTGATCTTGTACAATTCTAGGCATTCCAGTATCCAGCTGTGGGGCATTGAGTCATAGGCCTTCTTGTAATCAATCCAGGCAGTGCACAGGTTGGTCAGTCTGGTCTTGCAGTCTCGGCTGATTGTTCTGTCTACCAGTAGCTGGTGTTTTGCGCCTCTGGTATTCTTGCCAATTCCTTTCTGTGTCCCGCTCATGTGTTGACCCATGTGCCTGTTCATCTTAGCCGATATGATGCCTGACAGGAGCTTCCATGTAGTACTGAGGCAGGTTATTGGTCGGTAGTTGGAGGGGACCGGTCCCTTCTTGGGGTCCTTGGGGATCAGGACCGTCCGGCCTTCAGTTAGCCATTCCGGGTGTCTCTCGTTAACTAGCAGCTGGTTCATTTGTGCTGCCAGACGCTCGTGGAGTGCAGTCAGCTTCTTCAGCCAGTAGGCGTGAACCATGTCGGGCCCTGGTGCTGTCCAACTCTTCATACTGGAGACCCTTTCTTGGATATCTGCCACTGTGATGGTTACTGGACCCTGTTCAGGGAGGTCGCTGTGGTCTGCCCTCAGATCCTCTAGCCACTGAGCATTGCCGTTATGGGTTGCATCCTTCTCCCATATGCTCTTCCAGTATTGCTCCGTCTCCAGCCTTGGTGGTGCTGTTCTCTTATTGTTCCCTTGCCACTGAGAGTACACCTTTGCTGGTTCTGTGGAGAACAGCTGGTTTATTCTCCTGCCTTCTATCTCTCTGGTGTACCTCCTCAAGCGGCTGGCCAAGGCTGTGAGTCTTTGCTTGGCAGTTTCCAAGGCCTCAGGTATGGACAGCTTGCTGTATTTCTTAGGCACCTTATTTGTCGCACCTTTCTGCAACTCCGTTAGTTGGCTAACCTCCCTCCGTGCTACTTTGATCTTGCCCTCTAGCCTCCTTCTCCATGGAGGGTACTGCCCCTTGTTGCTGTTCAACTTGTAGCCAAGCATCTCACTGATCACTGTTGCCGTATTGTAGATGAGCTTGTTAGTGTCGGTAATCGTGGTTGTAGGTATTGCCCGTAGTGCTGCATTAACATCATCTAGCAGACCTTCTGAGGGTACTTCACGTAATCTTGGTAACCGGCTACGGGGGATCCAGGTTTCAAGCTTGGCCATGATCCTATTTTTCAGGTCAGTTCCTCTCGCACTCAACGATCCTTCTCCTATCGCACTTGGGGCTATGTACCCAATCTCGGGTGATGATATCTCCCCCCTGACCTGGCGTCCTGACTCCTCCTTGCCGTAGCATTTGTGTTGTACCTCGTCAATCTCTAGCTGTGAGAGCAGTCCCTTCTTTCGAATGTTGGAACACTGAGCTACTAGTTGTTTCGCCGTCATTGTGGATGTTGGGTATCGAAGAATCCATAGGTCCCTCATCCTATTCATGTAGCCCCTTCCGCCAGGGTTACTTGCGTAGTAGCATTCCAACAATGCCCTGTTTTCGTCTCTTGCCCACCGATGCCTTCTTGTTCCAGTAGCCCACTTTTCGTCAGGGTGCCCTGGTTCCTCAACACCTGACGCGGACCTTGTTGATCCGGGCGACGTCCGAGCCGGCATATATATGTATATATATATATATATATATATATATATATATATATATATATATATATATATATATATATATATATATATATATATATATATATATATGTGCATGTGTGTGTGTGTGTGTGTGTGTGTGTGTATATATAATATGTATACATCTTATTGACTTATTTGACTGTTGGAATACAGCTGAATGATTCAGCAATCACTGACACTGATGCTAAGGCTGTAGGGGTCTGATTTGTCTCCTCTCCTATGAATGTGTGAAATGAGACCTTTACACCAGATGTTAGGACAATATCCTGACTGGAGGATCTTACTGATCAGCTTCTGCATCAACTAGATGAATATCTGCAAACAAGACAGGAACATGACATCCTGCCATGTTCTGTGTTTCTGTATGTTTGCCTTTTCCATGTGCTTCCCTGCCTGTGCCTTCCTGTTTGTCAGTGTGAGTGAGTTCTGTCTCTCTTTTCAGTTACATCCTGTCTTATTGTGGAAGTCATTGCCTTTGTATCTCATCTTGTGTTTCTCTTCCTGTCTTTGTTCTTAACCCACCTTTGTTATTATTTGTCAGGGCCTAATTGTGTCTACCTATTCCTTGTTATCTTCCTTGCATGTCTGTGTGTTTTTCTGTCTTTTTTAAATTTGTTTTATTTGTTGTTAGTTTTGAACTTCCTCTTAACACTTGACACCATGACGTAACATTTAACTTAGCAGTGTGTTGTAATATTCTTCTTTTTAAAAATTGATTAACATAGCTTTGTTTTGAAAACCAAGTAACTTGGTTCATTTGTTGTCTTATTGTCTTATCTTTCTGTGACCTGACTTTAATATTGACCACAAAGTTCTGACAATCTCCAAAATCATAAATAATCTGCCTTTATCTTGCAGAGTCATTAATGTCAGTAAAAACACGTTTGACGTGGAGCTGGAGTATCTGCATTAGCAGGCTAATAGCACACCACAAATTTACACCTATCTTCATTAAATGACATTCTGTCTCCACCATCTTCTCCACCACTCATCCAGTTTCCTCACTGTGTCCAGTTTATGAGTCTGTAAGACTATTATGGCTTAAAGAACAATACACATTTAAACAATCCACGTGTACCACTGAGAAATTCTGCAGTACTATTATTTATGATGTGAATCCCAAATGAAAACACCATTCGCACTGGAGGACTAATGGGTTGCTTAGATTCCATCTCGAGATTTAATAAAAAAAAATCATGATTTCATAAATCCTCAGTCAGATGAAATTGCCTAAAAGAACAGAGTTATTTAGCTCCTTACTTTTGTCACCTAAGCTTCAAAGTAAATTATTTACTTCAAAGTCTTTATATTACCAATAACAAGGTGGGGTCTGCTCATGTGAGAAGGAGAATGAGGAAACAGGCGTTTTAAGAAAGTATGGTTTTATGAAGGGTTTTAAAGGGCTTAGGGGCAATAAATGTGTCATTTGTTTATTATAATAGAAACATTTATAGTTAAATTCTGGCCAATAGTGTGATACAGAAAGAATGATAACCAAACATTAATGATTAAGCCATGTTAGGTATCAAAGACTGGATGGAAGGCATTTCTTTAAGCAGACGACTTAAGCAAGTCTGAATAAGCAAAAAGTATGGAAGAAATTGTTTTTTGAAAATTAAACATCGCAAGGAATCTCTATTACTTGTCTCAATAATTTAAAAGGGAATGGGATGCAGTTTCTGCTTTGGTGGATGATAGGGCCCTTTGGATCAAACAAATACATTTTAAATTCAGTGTTAAGAAACTGCACTGGGGTAGAAGAACAGTCAGAATGATGTCTTTAAGTTTACCAAATTTAAGGGAACATGAGTGATAAAAGGAAAGCTATGATTAAAAATACAGGAGAAATAATAGACTAATTTACAGATTTGGACATACTGAACTAAATAGTATAATATTCAAAATGTGTTAAACTTTACAAATAGATGTGACCCACATGGACAAGAAACCGTAGAGAATGTTGCCTCACTGTCAGAAATATGAGGCATCTGATAGATATTTTACACTCAAGTACTCAAGAAATGAGTAATAGTAAGTCAGAATCTTAGACAAGCTAATTCGGCTAATAGAACATTGGGACTATTTCATAGAGCACCAGGAGGGTCACACACACAGAATTATAGCATTTCATGAATTAATAATTAACTGCCCAATAAAATATTCATCAGTAAATGAATTTTCAAATGAATTTTTAATGTATTCTATTTATTAAGACATCAATAAAACAATTAATTATTTGATAATTCAATGCTCAATAAAAAGAGGAGTTAAATCACTCTTTAAAATGTTAAAAACAGATTTTCAAAATGTCTTATGAAATAAAATTTAAAGATAGAAATAAATAAATGGATTCCTAAATTAAATTAGGAATCCAAACTTTTCTGAAATCTAAAATAATGCTTGTTTCCCTTTTCGATTCATTCTCGTTTCCCATTAGCTATTGGACTACCCTCTCCGATGAGGCGTCAAAGGTTTGGTAAAATAATATGAGCACTAACAAGTTGTGTAGGGTCATGTTAAGATTGCACAACTGGGATGTGACATTGTACCATGACTAATTTGCTTTGTTTTATTCACAAAGACCAAAAGAGTCATGGAAAGGTCACACGGAGAAGGTAATCAAATAGATAATCCTGTAATAATAAGATCATTGATTTATTGTTTAGACTCAACATACTGCTGAGGAGGTCAGGGTTTCCAAAATGGAGAATCCAATAGCTATGGAAAGGAAATTGAATTAAAAAGGAGGGATGGTATCATCATTTTAAATGTCAGAAAAGTTTTTAACTCCATTTACCCATTTATCTTATTAAATCGTATTTTTTTCAACTATTTTGAAAATCTGTTTTTAAATTTTTAATTTCAGGCTACTTTTTAAATTATGTTTTAACAAGCATTTCATATATTTTTCTTTAAACCCCTTTTCAGGTTGAGATATTTCATAATGGATTAATAGTTTGTAGAAATATGTATTTTTAATCCCTATCGATTGATCAAATAATGAATTACTTTGTTAATGACAAAATAAAAAGAGGACATTGAAAACGTGATTTACTAATTAATGTTTTATTGCACATTTAACTATGAATTCATGGCACGCTTCAAAGAAGAAACATCAAGATAAACACTCCATACCATGCGGTGGCGCTAAAGTGCCAATTCGAAGAAGACGCGAAATTAAAGAAGAAGAAAGGGGACACTTGGATTTTGAGTTTATTTAGCAGAAAGCGAGACAGTTCAACAACTGAACGATATATAGACTGATTAAAAATGGCCGGGACGGCTTCAGTAGCTGGAGAAGTGTTTGTAGATGCTCTGCCGTATTTCGACCAAGGTTACGATGCGGCAGGTGTGAGAGAAGCGGTGAGTAAGCGGGCAGTTCGAACACAGCGTGTTAGCTAACCATGCTACATGGCACACTGCAATGTTTCAGCGGACACTGTAGCTGGTTCATTTGCTCTGTTAACCAGACTCGTGTCAGGACAGTGTCTTTATTATATAGATTAAATGAAGTCTTGAAAAACCCATTTTTTATATATTTTATGTTATAAAAAAGCGAAATAGATGTGTCGATTAATTGAATAGTTTTTCCCTTTTCCCATTTTTAAGAATCGGTTCTTGACAGCCACCCTTCGACTGAGATAATTTCTCATGAAGTGAACAGTAGATTGGTCAAGTGATGGCCCAGATGTATCTCTCAGGTCCGGTGTCAGGTCTTTGCTATATTTTTCTAATTTCTTAAAGACATGACTTTCAGACTCACTAGATAGTTCTTAGGTCTGCCACTTCTTGTTTTGTTCAATTTCTTCAAATTTCAGAACAGGCAGAGAAATACCAAATCTCCATTTAACAGCTCTTTGGCAATCAACTTGTTGACCCAAAACAATATTTTATGAATTCCTTCGGGGTTTTTCTTTTAATTTCTTTTTATTTTGTAGATTTAACAAAAGAAATGGGGGAAAAAATTAGATGTTATCGTAAGAGGCTGCTGGTGACAAAGTATTTAAACATACAATTTAAGTTGGGTTTTCTCACTGAAAACAAGTGAGAAAGCAGCCCGTGTCCAAAGAAAACTTTTGAAGGATCTTCACAAAGCCTAATATATATTGGTGTCAGTGTTTTCAATAATTTCTTCGTGGTCACTACTAAACACTTCCCTGATCAAGACATTTCCCCTGGATCCTCCATTGGCTCTCATCACATCTAAGGTACACAGATTACTGCTGTTTGTGTCATGCAGCTCTACAGGGAGTGCAGAATTATTAGGCAAGTTGTATTTTTGAGGAATAATTTTATTATTGAACAACAACCATGTTCTCAATGAACCCAAAAAACTCATTAATATCAAAGCTGAATGTTTTTGGAAGTAGTTTTTAGTTTGTTTTTAGTTTTAGCTATTTTAGGGGGATATCTGTGTGTGCAGGTGACTATTACTGTGCATAATTATTAGGCAACTTAACAAAAAACAAATATATACCCATTTCAATTATTTATTTTTACCAGTGAAACCAATATAACATCTCCACATTCACAAATATACATTTCTGACATTCAAAAACAAAACAAAAACAAATCAGCGACCAATATAGCCACCTTTCTTTGCAAGGACACTCAAAAGCCTGCCATCCATGGATTCTGTCAGTGTTTTGATCTGTTCACCATCAACATTGCGTGCAGCAGCAACCACAGCCTCCCAGACACTGTTCAGAGAGGTGTACTGTTTTCCCTCCTTGTAAATCTCCCATTTGATGATGGACCACAGGTTCTCAATGGGGTTCAGATCAGGTGAACAAGGAGGCCATGTCATTAGTTTTTCTTCTTTTATACCCTTTCTTGCCAGCCACGCTGTGGAGTACTTGGACGCGTGTAATGGAGCATTGTCCTGCATGAAAATCATGTTTTTCTTGAAGGATGCAGACTTCTTCCTGTACCACTGCTTGAAGAAGGTGTCTTCCAGAAACTGGCAGTAGGACTGGGAGTTGAGCTTGACTCCATCCTCAACCCAAAAAGGCCCCACAAGCTCATCTTTGATGATCCCAGCCCAAACCAGTACTCCACCTCCACCTTGCTGGCGTCTGAGTCGGACTGGAGCTCTCTGCCCTTTACCAATCCAGCCACGGGCCCATCCATCTGGCCCATCAAGACTCACTCTCATTTCATCAGTCCATAAAACCTTAGAAAAATCAGTCTTGAGATATTTCTTGGCCCAGTCTTGACGTTTCAGCTTGTGTGTCTTGTTCAGTGGTGGTCGTCTTTCAGCCTTTCTTACCTTGGCCATGTCTCTGAGTATTGCACACCTTGTGCTTTTGGGCACTCCAGTGATGTTGCAGCTCTGAAATATGGCCAAACTGGTGGCAAGTGGCATCTTGGCAGCTGCACGCTTGACTTTTCTCAGTTCATGGGCAGTTATTTTGCGCCTTGGTTTTTCCACACGCTTCTTGACTATTTTGAATGAAACGCTTGATTGTTCAATTTTGAGACTGCTGCATCCCTCTGCAAGATATCTCACTATTTTTGACTTTTCTGAGCCTGTCAAGTCCTTCTTTTGACCCATTTTGCCAAAGGAAAGGACGTTGCCTAATAATTATGCACACCTGATATAGGGTGTTGATGTCATTAGACCACACCCCTTCTCATTACAGACATGCACATCACCTAATATGCTTAATTGGTAGTAGGCTTTCGAGCCTATACAGCTTGGAGTAAGACAACATGCATGAAGAGGATGATGTGGACAAAATACTAATTTGCCTAATAATTCTGCACTCCCTGTACAGTCTGTAGTAAGAGCAGTGCCATAACAGGAGAGCTGACAACAGAAAAGCACTCTGACACTCCCACGGCATTGTGTGCAACACCATTTGGCAAAAAACAGTTACTCATTCAGCACTTAAAGATTTTTCTTAAATCTTACAAAAATATGAAGGTATCTATCTATTGCATATGTTTGGATTTGATTCTCTTAGTATGTGAGCAGTATTTAATGTTTTCTTGATTTGCTGTAAGTCGGAGTCCATTAGACTAGTACAGTTTTACAGCAACATTTATCTTTCTTCTCATATTTTTCTCAACTTGCAGCTCAATGACTCAATGACTGTACTTGTCCAGTCATTGATCTCCTTCATGCTCAAGAATAAGATTGCATCTGTCTTTAGATCAACAAGACAAACATTTGGATAACACTCAAAAGGGACATCAAATCCTGTACATATTGTTGCAGTAGAATATTTGAATATGGCAGCAATGGGAATGTTTGATTTTCCACTAGTCTGTTATCAGAAGTTATGTTCTCTAAGGGTCTGATTCATTTTTCCATGTGTATGAAAAAAAGAGAAGTGTACCTTTTAACCAATAAGTATTACCCCACAGTTTCAAAACTGATGAATTCCTAATTAAAAGGCTACACCTCAAAGAGTTTCAGTTGTCGAATAACAAGAAGTGAATTGTGCAACTCTAATGCAATTCATTTCAAGTGAATTTCCCAGTGGCTGCAAAATATTCCCCGTGCCAAACACGAATCGTGTTTCTTCCTTCAGGCAGCAGCGTTGGTCGAAGAAGAGACCAGAAGATACCGACCTACAAAAAACTACCTGAGTTACCTGCCTACTCCTGATTTCTCTGCTTTTGAGGTGATGAACTCATCAGAAGTTTAAAACCTTCTTAGTGGTTTCAGCTGCTGACAAGGAAATAATGGTGCTTCTTCTTTGTTCTCACCCCCTTCAGACAGAAATAATGAGGAATGAATTTGAGCGGTTGGCAGCTCGGCAGCCGATGGAACTCCTGAGTATGAAGAGGTAAATGCTGCCAGCTGTAAGAGCCTGATGGTAGCTTAGCTGCAAGTTGAGCTTTTTGCTTATTTGCCACAGAGGAAGAGAGATGCATTCATATAGTCAACCTACTACACTGCTTCTAAGTTCTTTCTAGGCTGTTCACCCATTCACTGATTTACACTGTAAAGTTGTGTTTTTAATGCAGTGTAGTCTCGGGGCCCAAAGATCACAACCATTCATTTAAAGTTTGTCAAGGATGATGCAAAATATGGTCCTTAAATTGTTGATCTGCTGTTGTGCAGTCCTGTGAGTTTTTGTCCAAAGCTTCAGCTGTTGGTCACATTTGACTTAAGAATATTTTCGTATACAGAGGGTTCATGGTCAACTCAGTGACTGCAAGCTGCCCAGGCCCTGTGGCTGCAAAACAAGCACAAATCCACCGTGCTTGATAGTTGATGTGAGGCACTTGTGCTGATGTGCTGTGTTTGGTTTTTCCTTTGTTACAGAAGTGTTTTGGTTTGTTCAAATGCAACTTTTTCTAATTTTACTGTCATAAACTTTAACATTTAACATGCTAATCTAGGATTGTAGCATCGTTTTAACAAACGGTCAAAACTTCAGCTCTTATAGAGGTGCTCACAGGTGCTGATGAGTAGTTACTAAATTACATTTGAGTGGCATGATACAGTCATAATTCATATGCAAGCATGATGGATGTACTTAGTTTTTCACAGGATTTCATAGATTCTTGTGAAAAAACTGTTTTTATACAACTTGACTTGCTTTTCCAGTAGTAGCTGTATCCCTCCCCTTCTTTAATTACACAACTGTTCAAGTCACATGCCGTATCATACATGATTCTGGCACCACATTAAAAGAAAAAGAAAAAGAAATTCAACATTTTATGTAGCACTTAAATGATTTCCACATTTTCAGACAGGTCGGTTAACTCAGCTTTTGTTGTTGTTGTTTTTTTTTTTAATGTACGTTGTTGATAGTATTCCAAAATCTTTGGAAAACGGGGTAGTAACAGATGTGAGTGAAGTTGGCCCCCCACCTTCTTCAAATCCAGCAAAAGTGGTGTCACATGTTTGTGCTGGTTTGTGTTGCAAAAATGTTTGTTTGTGCCACTATCATTTCAAAGATATTAATAAAAGTTTCTAGAGGTCATCTAAGGTCAGGAGGTAGATGACTTCTTTGGTACAGTAATGATGGTGGAGGCTTCAATACATGTGGGAACGACAGCCTGACCCTAATGATGTGTTCAAGATGTCTGTGAAGACCTTTGTGAGTTCCACAGCATAGTCCGTCAGTGCTCGTCCAAGGATGTTATCAGGACCTGGAGCTTTGCTTGTATTGATTTTGGCAAGAGATCTCCACACACTGTCTGGGGATTGTATCACCACGGTCTGCAGAGTGGGCTTGTAGTCTGTGATGGTTTGTATTCCTTGTCACTGCCTCTGAGTATCTCTGCTATCGCTGAAGCTTTGCAAAATCCTCCTGGATTACTGCCTTTTCATCTCTGATGCCACGTGACAGGTTTGCCCTTGCTGTTCTTAGGCTCACCTAATCCTCGGCTCTGAAGGCTGCATTTCTCAACCTTAGGAGCCTTGGACCTCACCTGTGAGCCATGGTTTCTGATTGGCCCGGACAGTGATAGCTCTGGTCTCTGTGACATCATCGATGCATTTTGGGATGTAGGCAATGACAGTTTCAGTATATTCCTGAAAGTCTGTGGTGTTGTCGTGTGTGGCAGCCTTTTTAAAGATCTCCCAGTCTCTGGTGGAAAAGCAGTCTTGCAGTGCCATCAATTTTGTCTGATTTGGGTAATGTGGGGGGGCTGGTTGACCTTCTGGCCTTTAAATTTTCTTTAATATCTTTAAAATGATAGCGGCACAAACAAAAATTTTAGCAGCACAAACGTTTGACACCACTTTTGTTGGTTTTGAAGAAGGTGGGGGGGGGCAACTTCACTCACATGTAACTTAGTATTTTTCTGCTATTTTTTTTAATTTTTTATTTTTTGCCTTCATTTCTGTTTGTTTCACACGTTAAAGTTTAACCCTCTGCTGTAAAAGGCTGTTGGGGTATTATCATCACTAAGTTTGTTAATGCAATAACTAAAGAAAGAAAGCAACATAGCAGCTACAGACGCTATCATAGGTGCATCTACTAAAAATCTCATGAGTTCTCGGTGACCGCAACCTCAAGTTCAGAGGTCAAGTTTTCTGAAAACCTTGTGAGAGCGATAATTGAAGAACCCAGCGATGTAGGATTTTCAAGTTGATGCCATCGGCGTGTCTACTAGGCAGAGGAGTAGCACTGGTGATCACCAGTATTTTAATAAATGTTTTCCTCATTGAGGTATGAGTTGCCGGCGCCCTCATCAGGACAGAAGAATGACATTACAGCGTGGCAGGAGTGCGTGAACAACTCGATGGCCCAGCTGGAGCACCAGGCGGTCCGTATCGAGAACCTGGAGCTCATGTCGCATTATGGAACCAACGCATGGAAGGCCTACAACGAGTGCGTACAGTCTCCAGATCCAGTCTGCACAGTGTTGATGTCTGTGGGGAAATACTGCTAACACGTGTCGTGTTTGATTTTTTTTTTTTTTCTTCAGCAACTTGGCCTTCATGATCGAGATGGCACAAAAGGAACTTCACAAATTCAGGTGAGTTCATTGCCTCAAACCTTTTGCTCCAAAACACGGTGTTTAATGTGTTTTAATATTTATCTGTTGGTGTGTTTGTTCTGCCACACAGGAAGCAAATTCAGGATTTGAACTGGCAGCGTAAGAATGATCAGTTGGCAGCAGGAGCCAAACTCAGAGAGCTGGAGTCTAAGTATGTTGTTGGAAGAGTTTACGTTTGTATCATTGACGCACAGAAGTTTTCCGTCTGTTTTAACATCTGTATTTGTGCCCTCAACAGCTGGGTGTCACTCGTCAGTAAGAACTATGAGATCGAGCGGGCAATCGTTCAGCTGGAAAACGAAGTCGCTCAACTCCGGCAACAGCAGGGAGACGAAAACAAGGAGAACATCCGACAAGACTTTTAGGAGCTACTGATCCCGCGGTCGGATTCCATCTTGGCTTGTGAGGCTAACAGGACTAAGAAGCAACCTTAGGACTGAAGTTTTTTTGCCGCGTTCCAAATGCGCCCATGAATCTCAATTTGCAGCACACAGTTTACCACTGTACACCTTATTCCAGTGTAAAAACACGACACAATACATCATCTTTTCACAAACGGAAAGTCGAACACAATAAAACGGCTTTTGTTGCCTCACGTGGTTTGGTAGGACAGGCAGATGAAATATCACATGTGACATTATTTAGTCTGTTGGCTGTAAATGCTAATGATATTATAGCATTAGCGTTTAGTGTTTTGTCACATGAGCTCATTTCGGAAGTTTACATCGACCTGATTCTTCAAGCTCTCTTCCAGCTCAACAGTGTGTTTGGAAAAATGTACATAGTTTGTTGTTTGAAGCCAGACTCATCTTTATGAGCTCCAGCATGACTTCAATTAATGTAATTTTTTAAAGCGGTTTTAATAAATTGAACTTTTCTTATATTGTAGTGTGAATTTGATTGAACTCTTAATATTTCCCTTTCTTTTTTAAACTTGGTCTGATATCCATTATATTTTATTCTAATTTAAAATCATAAAACACACCAGTTTCTTCTTTCCTGTGAGGCACAGCAGCCTTGGTTAGCTATATCCTCCTACAAGGGGGCCTTGGTGTGCTCTTTTACACAATACTCTTACAGTTCAGTCTTTCAATTCATGTACTGTTCAGCTGAAGCTAGTAGCTTTAGCACTTCTCCTGTTAAACCAGCTTCCATCTGATTGGCTGCCGCTCACAAACAGAAGAACATCAGGTGAGTTGAGCTGTCTGCCTCAGATGACAATTTTAAGGGGATCTCCACTCACCAATATCACACAGGTAATAGAAAAAAGCTGAAACAGAAACAAATGCAGTCTAAATCTGACCTTTAGGCTCTCAGGGAATACTTGAGTTCATGACAGGAAGTAATTTAATAGCTTCCCTTTTTAAACAGTCAGTGTACACAAGGTTGAAGGAATATTAAACATGAGATTAGGCTAGTTAGTATCCATAATAACATATCAACACGTGCATGTCCCTGTATACTAGACTCGTTTATTGGCAGCAGCTTTACTGAGTGCAAGATCATTTATTACACCTAAGTGCACAAATATCCGGTGACAGACTGTTGTTGGCTAACTAAATTACAGCACTATGCACAAATTAGTGGGATCCTTGACAGTGACACGGGGTGGGAAAATGTCAAGAAACCAAATTAAATACAGGAATTCTGCATTTGCTTTATAATATCGAGAAGCTTCCGTAAAGGCTTCACAGTGTAGTGGTTTACACATTTTGTTAAGAAGCAAACAATCTTCAGTATGCTTCTTGGAGGAGAGACAAATGTTGAGGCGTCCCTCAGGAAGATATTGGACCCCCTGTGTCCTCTGATGCACCCGTGTGAGGGTTACACAAAGTAAAGAGAAAAACTACGCTTGTAGTAAAAAGCTCAGAGTAGAAAGGTGATGTATAAGTGCAGCACATTTTCTACCCGCTGTGGTGAATAAGGGAGCAGCTGTCAGCATCCTTCCTTTGTCTGTTAAAATGATGTAATCATTTCTCTTAATGCCATATTAATTAAAAAAAAAAAAAAGAAATTCAATACTACCTTTAAACACATTACTTAATGAAAATGTCAGGAACTTACTTTGACTCATAAACCTTTAATTTAAACAGCTCGTCACCCTGGATAGTACATAGCATACTACTGGGTTCACACAGGAATAAAAAAACGGTAAATCTGATTTATTATTATTTATTGCCACGTTCCTCACACACACACTGTGTATAACAATCCTTTCGTCTGCCCCCCCCAATACTGAATTTATTCTTCGATCACAGACAGAACGAACATCAGAATAAATTCAAGTCTGTGGCAAATCAAAAAGCCTGGCTGTGCAAGATTGTCTGTAGTCATGAAAAGCCCGATGTCCAGCATAGAAAGGAGCTAGATAACGTAGTGCTTAAACCACATATGAGCAGCTTCTACATACACCAACACCTGGAATGGATGGAACTAAAGAAAAATCCCAACAGAAATACTGATACTCATGCGTTTTCGCTTGTCTCTTACAACATTCGCCCATCTCTCACACACACACACACACACACACACACACACCAGTTTGCAGGCACCGTTAAACTCTTTGCAAAGATGCTAGAGGGTTCTCCTTAGGAAAAGTTATCCAATGTGACTGAAATTTTGACTATGTGCAAAACTTTGTGGACAGCCACCGGTAGCAAGAGTAGCAGAAGGTATTTTTGGCCATGCTCCAGTCTATATGCTGAGAGTGTTCAGAGCTGGTACTAAAGTAACAGCGTCTGGCAGGTTTTGGTTCTGGTCCTGGCTTCCTTTACTCTGGAGGAACTTCTGTCGATGCCGCTCCTCCTGACGCTTCTTTTTCTCGAGCCGCTGCTGATCTTTCCTCTGCTTGTTGGAGACCTAGGGGTGAGCGAAAAAAAAAGAAAAAGTCAGTTATCCTCATTGAGTAAAGTTTAAAACTGCTAAAGCATGACCAATGCTGCAAAAAGATATTTCACAAGTTAGGAACACCAATGTGAATCAATTTCATGTATAATGTGAAGTATAAAATATTGATTTAGCTAGACAGGCTCCTTTATAATGCAAATAATTAGCAGGAAATTTGTGTCCACAACCTTGGATTTTTGAACGTTGCTGCCCTCTGCTGTCTGGATGGGATCACTGCAGTGAGCGGCTGCAGCTCTGCAGGCTGAACAGGATCCAGAGGCACACTGGCCCTGGCAGGACTGGCCCACCGCAGAGCCAACAAGCCACTCGGCGTTGATTGTCGCTGCACTCAGTTGGAGTAAGTTTTCCTCATCACCTGAGGCAAAAAAGATATAAACATGCAAATACAATCAGATCTGTTTCTGTTAGTGTCATACTAAGAGTCTTAGTTCAATGCTGGGATGTTTATGTGATCAACACAACTAGCTGTGAAAAAAAATCCAAAGCATTCATGATTCTGATGATTATGTTGCTTTCCCTCACAGAAGTCTACTTGTTCCAACAGCTAATAATTTAAATGTAACTTCTAACCCTGGATCCCTCGATTCTTGATGGAGCTCAGGATCACGTTGTCCTCCTCTGACGCTGAAGGAGAAGACTTTTTGTGCCTGTCTCTCTGACCGTCCCCAAACTCACGCTGCTGTCCATGTGAATTCTGCATATTCTGGGAACAACAATGATAAGAAAAACATCAGAAAAAATCTAGTAGAAGACGGCTCATTGGGTGCAGTGTTGACATATAAAGACGCATGCTAGATGAGAGCTAACTGTTCTTTAAGTACTGGTCTGGTAGGACACCACACCTCTATGCGGAGCTGAGCAGGACTCTCAGAGTTGTCTCCTATCCGTCTCACGCTGTCATAATGGTCTCCATAGCGGTAGGCAATGTGCAGCTCTCGGCACACCTGCTTCTCTGAACCGTTGATCTGCAACAAAAACACAACATATAAACAGCGTGGTGTGCCACAGAGACATCATATAACAAATTATATTAGCGCACAAGATCAGGAGACATAATTTGAAAGTGTCTGCTCCTACCTCCCACAGTGGAGTGTTGAGCTGATGGATAACCACTTTCACCTGTTGACTGCGAGCAAACGCCACAATGGCATCGTTGCCAGCAAAAGTACCAGGCTGAGAAAGATTGGCCACTGCAAGGAAAAGAAGCACAGAGTTGTTACTGCCACAACTGCTCTCTTGAACTTTCAACACATGACTCTTAAAGTCTGTCTGTTAAAATGACTAAAGCTGTCCTATTGTATATATTACTATTTCCACATTTTTACACTAAAAAAAAAAAGTAAACTAAGAGATCGTATATTTATTTTGTGACACCCCGTCCCTCCCACAGGCCACTTACATACATCTGTCACTCAGAAGCAATAACCACCAGAGGTCACTGCAAAGTTTCTGGTCAAAACTGCATCCCACTGAACTCAGCTGTCTGTCTGTGCAACTATATTGCCAAAAATATTCCCTCACCTACTGAAATCATGGAATTCAGTTGTTTCAATCACTTCCATGGCCACAGGGTATAATATTCAAGCATGAAGACATGCAGACTGCTTTTACAAAGATTTGTGAAAGAATGGGTTGCTCTCAGGTACTCAGTAAATTTCAGTGTGGTACCGTGATAGGACCTGTGTAACAAGTCCAATCGTGAAATTTCCTCGCTACTAAATATTCCACAGTCGGCGGATGCTGAGGTGCATAGTGCACAGAGGTTGCCAATTTCCTGCAGAGTCAAGCACTACAGACCTCCAAACTTCATGTGGCCTTCAGATTAGCTCAAGAACCATGTGTAGAGCGCTTCATGGAATGGGCCTTCATGGCAGAGCAGCTGGATTCAAGCACAATACACAGTGTTGGATTAAGTGGTGTAAATTGAGCCATCACTGGACTGTGAAGCATTGGAAACAGTTCTCTGGAGTGACGAATCACACTTCTCCATCTGGAAATTTGGTGGATGAGTCTGGGTTTGGCAGTTACCATCAGAACGGTATTTGTCTGACTGCATTACGACAAGTGTAACGTTTGTTGGCGGGGGGGTTATGGTGTGGAGTTGTTTTTCAGAAGTTGGGCTTGGCTCTTTACTTACAGTGAAGGGAACTCTTAATGATTCAGCATACCAAGATATTTTGGACAAACTTTGTGGGAACAATTTGGGGATGTTCCATCGTGACTATATAACAATGCATAAAGCAAAGTGCACACAGACGTGGACCTTGCCATGTGTTTTCTTTCTTCCAAGTTTCTCTTCCAAGTTTGGGTTGAAAGAACTTGACTGGCCTGTACAGAGTCCTGATCTCAACTCAACAGAAAACCTCTGGGATGAATTAGAGTGGAGACTGTGAGCCAGGCCTTCTCGTCCAACATCAGTGTCTGACCTGACAAATGTACTTCTGGAAGAATGGTCAAAAACTGCCGTAAACACTTCTAAACTCTTCCCAGAAGAGTTGAAGCTGTTACAGCTGTAAAGGATGTGCTGACACCATTTTAAACACTATGGATTAAGAGTGGGATGTCAGTCAAGTTTGTATAGGTGTGAAGGCAAATACTTTTAGCAATATAGCGTAGGTACCGTTATAGATTGTGGATTGCAAGTTAGAGTAAGTCTAGCTAATCACATTGTTTTCTTGGCATATGTAGCCAATGTTACCCGCTTGCTTGTTTTTTTCTTACAGTGCTGTGCAAAGGGAACGTCATCCTCAACAAAGGGCTCAAAGTCTTGTCGATGGGATGTCATATAATCAACAGTTTCCTGGCGAAGACGCAGGTGGCCCCGGGAGTGACCCTCTAACTGGTCGCCTAGAGCTCTGAACAGACAATTCCTAAAGAACAAAAGGAAATGACAAATGACTGCCTGTGGTTGAAGGGTTTAATATACAATCTTTACCAAAATGAAGTTAAAAGTTGTTCGAATTTTTAAATCAAAGAGAGCTGCTCAGCCTTATTTTTTTCCAAGCATTTTTGAGCCCTCATGACTGATTATGTAAAGGATAAAGACAGGGCATTTTTAGAACAGATTAAATACATTTAAGCTCTTTTAAAAACTGCATCCAAAAAAATTAAAAACAAATCCAGGTGCTCCGATCTAAAGCCAGAACTGTTTTTTAAGATATCACCATATGGGATGTGGTGGGCCAAGTTATAGGATATGAACAATCTCCTATTTACCTACATTGTGATACTAAGCCTCATTAACTAGACACGATTCCCTCTGAGTCAAAACTATTTTTAATACAGCAATAAGCTAATGCAACCTACAGACTCAACACTGGTGTTCACATGTTCACATAATAAGTTCACATAATATTTTGATCACTTTGAAATAAATGAGAAATCAGTTTAAGCAGGACCACACAGAGAGAGCAGGTCTGATATTCTGGCTCTTACCCATCTCCAGGGACTTCTCTCAGCTTGAGCCCCAGTGCTTGCAGCTGATTGGAGAAACTGACAAACTCTGCACCTTCATCGCCATCCTGAGGGCGGTTCTTGCGGTCTTTTGCGATGGCCCGGCGCACTGCCCTTTCATCCCTCTTGCGCTCCAATTCACTCTTTTTATTGCTCCGCAAAGATTTGTGCGTCTGTTTCCTCGACATGTTGACTGCACTCGTGTCTGCAGGCCTACAACACCACAGTGCGTCTCCCTGTGGCAGCGAGCAGGCGCTTCATGAAAGACTACCACACGTCTGTAACTTTCTTTTTTTAATGACAGAGAAATAGTAGATTTTTTAAATATTTCAACCAGACGGCATATTAGATCATTCTAGATTATATATATATATATATATAGTTTCTTGAAGGACATTCAAAGCTCTTCTTTGGGGTTTGTGATCCCACACTGCTTCAATAATGTCCAGGTCTGGGCTCTGGGGAGGCCAGTCCATGATTAGTAGTGTTCCCCTATGTGTTTTTCTATTGACGTATGCTTTTACAGTGCGGCAATATGTTTGGGACCAAAATCTATCGGTTCTGTTATGTGACTGACAAACTTTCAGACAGTCTGACTGTATGAAAGCAAAATAGAAAGAAATGAGGGGTGGCTCAAGACATTTTCACAGTAGTGTACCTTTACTTCAAAAAGGCAGCATAAACTTTTTATTTTCATTTCTTTAATATATATATATCTGTCAGTATTATCTCAGGTAATTTATGACGTTTTGTGACTTTAATTCTGCCAAATAATATTTTGTTTTTTCTTGAAAATTAACAATTCCAATTTCGAAACTTTCTGGATTTTTCTTTGAAGGATATCCCCTAACCCGGCTTTGTATTTTTTTTTTTAATTTTATATAATTGTTTATTTTTCTTGGCCTGTAAACATAAGCCGTGATACACTTTAGAGAAAACGCACCACGTCTAAAACGTGGTACGTTTTAGATATAAACGTCCAATAGTTTTTTTTTTACTTCCTTTGTTTGTACTGAAGCTAAATCATTTTACTTTGCTTTCTTAAATGTAGCCAATTAGTCAGCAGTATGGAAGCTAACTAATAAACACTTAGAAACTTAAGTGGGTACGGAGTCACTCGCTATCTACTTAGCTCAAACGAAGCGTTTTCGGCAACAGCTTAGCTGTTAGCTAGCATTAGCGGCTAGGTGCAGAGTACTCAACAGCTGGAGAGATTACATAACAAATCACCTCTTGTCTTTATCACTACATCATGACACACCGAGTAACTTAACATAGTTGACGTGCTGACACTTACCTTTAAAAAAAACTCTGATTGACGAGATAACCAGTTTTTGTTTTTATTATGTTCTAGCTCAGAATAGGAAAGTTGTGATTGTCCGTTTTTGTTTACAACTGAGGTTCCGCGTACGTATATCCGTGTACGTCAAAACGTACGGAAGGAGAAATGGGCCAAACCGTAAATGCGATTAAAAAGGCTTGCAGTAGCAGCAAATTTTCTTCATTTAAACAAAGTAAACAAACAACAAGGAAAAAAAATGACAAGACTCCAGTATATATCTCTCTTTCTTTCTATCTATCTCGTGGTCTTTAAATTCACCACCTTCCGCCTTCTTAATGTCTTCTAAGGCTACTCACAACCTACTCATTTTATTGACTCCATGCAGTTGATGAATATAAGGCGGAGTGGGCTGAAAAGTAATAAACAGGATGTTTGCAACGTTAAGAAAAACAACATCAACAAAAACAGACACAGATAAAGAAAATAATCTCAAGAGATAAAACTGCATAAAACTTTTTTTATTTCCAAAAAACGAGACAAGAAAAAACATAAAGGAGCCATACGGCTCTGTGTGTGGGGGGGTTATCATGGGTAAGTGCTGGCATTGTGTGAACAGATGTAATGGCCTACAGGCTATCCGCGTGCTTGTACATGTGCAGCACTCAGCACCCGTTACCTGAGTGAAACATAGGAGCCGTCAGCCACGTTTGACTCAAAGGACAACAACTCTGTACTGTATGTGCACGAGCAGTGTGTGTGTGTGTGTGTGTGTGTGTGTGTCAGCAAGGCACATCATGTTTTATGATAAGAGTTTCTATTTTTGAGTTGATATCAGAACATCATGTGAAAAAAAGGCCATTTTTAGCTGACTTCACAATTTTACATTTATGACTAAGATAAGATAAGATAAGATAATCTTTATTAATTTGTTGGGTTAAGGCTGCCGACCTTTGCCAGCGCCATCTTACCCTTCGACCATACATACATTACAACATCACATGGGGAAGTCAGGTCAGAGAGGTATAACAATGGAAAATGCACAACATGAGGAAAGACGAGGAGAAAAAATAACTCCCCCCAGACTGACTCCAACAGGGAGATCAGTTTGAGAAAAGAAAGAAAAACACCTCAGCACATAGGACATGAATCAGCATATCTCACAACATAGAAGACATAAGCATCGAAGGCGTTTGGAGGGGGTGGGGGGTGAGTGTAGGTCTGTGTCAGTGTACATGCGTATGTGTGCGTGTGTGTGTTCCGTGTTCAACCGAGAGAAAGTGTCCCTTCACCCAGTTAAGCAAAAGTCAACAGTCTTCGGTCGACGCGGGTGGCCTTGAATGAGGAGGGAGAGAGTCACAACACAGTCTTGTTAGCTAAGGGAGAATTTGTTATTCCCGTCAGCTTTTGCCTTGAGCATCCAGCTGGCGCCAGGGGGGCCGCATGAGATGAAGATGGTAGCTGTTTTGGATGGTGCGAACAAACTGAATCCAATTTTACAGTTGGTCTAATGTCCATCACTGGTCACCAGGTCTCTCAATTCCCGTTGTTCTTCTTCAAGATCTTATCCATATAGCAGAGCCATGAGCTTCTCCAAGATCTTGTCCATATTGCGTTCAAAAACACAGTCTGAGTACTCACAGCCCTGCTCATCATCTATCATGTCGGCCAGACTTGTGGGATTTTGAACAGCTGTAGCCGCTTCTTGTTCTTCGATAAGCCATCATCATCATCATCGTTTATTTATATAGCACTTTAAAAACACACAAGGCTGACTAAAGTGCTGACCAACAGAAACATAATAGATACCATAAGAATAATAAATACGATAAAATAATAAACATAGCGAAAACAATAAAATACAAGTCAGTCAACCACTGAATCAAAAGCCAGTGAATAAAAATGCGTTTTCAATCCGGATTTAAAAACCATCACTGATGTCGATTGCCTAATGTGAAGAGGAAGATTATTCCAAAGCTTAGGAGCCATGATAGAGAACGCTCGGTCTCCTCTCAGTTTCAACCGTGATTTGGTGACTGAGAGCAACAGCTGCTCAGCTGACCGGAGCGAACGAGTGGGGACATAGGGCTTCAGCAAATCAGACAGATACGCAGGTGCCAGACCATTTAAAGATTTAAAAACCAATAAAAGAACTTTAAAATGAATCCTAAATTCAATTGGGCGCCAGTGCAGGGAGGCCAGAACCGGAGTAATGTGCTCAAATTTCCTTTTACCAGATAAAAAGCCAGGTCCGAGCCAGATAAAAAGCCAGGTCCGAGCCAGCTCCAATCAGCCAGAACTCTGTTATTGTGGTTCCGAATTGGTAGATGTCGTTCAATCTCCATCATTGTATTAACAGACCTCTCTGCATTGAATCATATCTGTTATTAACCTCTGTCTCTCTTCCACAGCATGTCTTTTATCCTGTCTTCCTTCTCTCACCCCAACCGGTCGCAGCAGATGGCCGCCCCTCCCTGAGCCTGGTTCTGCCGGAGGTTTCTTCCTGTTAAAAGGGAGTTTTTCCTTCCCACTGTCGCCAAAGTGCTTGCTCATAGGGGGTCATATGATTGTTGGGTTTTTCTCTGTACCTATGAAGCGCCTTGAGGCGACTTTTGTTGTGATTTGGCGCTATATAAATAAAATTGAATTGAATTGAATTGAATCATCGAGAGTGTTGCCAGACACACGACGCAACCGAAAATCGAGTATCCAGCAGCAAACGTCTCCGCAGGACAATCAGGCTCTCCCAAGCCTAGGAGTTGTCGGTTTCGTTAAGGGACCAGTTGATCAAATCCACAATTCTTCTTTAGGTTTTTAGAGAACAAGTCTGGGAGACTCTCTTAGGGTTAGAGAATAAGCAAGACTATACAAAAGACATGAGAAGCCAAGCAGGAAAGATAAGGGAGAGGGAGAAGGAGAAAGTGTGACCGCCTCCACCAGGAGCCAAGAGAAGAAGTCTTTTAGAGAGCATACCATCTCTGTCAGCTTCACTGCCTTGCTCAAAGGCTTTTTTGACATGACATGGTTGTTTGTATAGATAACATCTGCAAACCATGGCTATGACCCACAAGCCACCACTTCTTCGTCTTTGTAGTTTGTTGAATTTAAACTTGATCACCACAGCATCCACTGGTACAAAATCGGGAGCTTTATTATATTATCATTATAGTTGTGTCCTTTTATTTTAATCCAGTTGAAGGTTGATTTACTTGTCTGACAATGGATGGGATGGCCACTTAAATATTTTTCAGTTTTAGTAAATTTGCATTCAGCTTCATGTTTGAAGCTGCACTCATAATCATGACCATTCAGGCTTCAAGTCCTTTTTTTTTTTTAAACAGTTAAATGTTTACATTACCCCCATTCTACCCCCTGTAGATTTTAATTAGAGCCTACTACACTGGTGCCCATCTTGGCTGCAGTTTCTTCACGAGGGGCGAGGTTGAAATGAAGTAACACTAGCAGGAGTGTGCCTGTGGGTGACAACAGCAGATGTTTTTAAAATCTGCTCCACCAGAGACAAAGGGTATGAGTACAGTGGTTAGTGATTATTTTCTTACAGTATTTGTATTTTAGATTTTATTTGGGCATGCATAGAAAATTGGAATACTGTACAACAGTTCAGTCTGTTTCACTACTTTATTTGGGATGATTGCTGTCCATGGTGCTGAAACAGCCACCCTTCCCTGGAGTGATTACTTGGTTTTTATGACACATTTTCCTGTCAGTTTGTTGTTTCTCTGGTACCTAGGTTGGCAATACAGACTATACTTGAGGGATACAGGAAATCTGGATATACATAATTGAGCTGCAGGCTGGGATATGACAGTTATATATTTCCTTTGATTTGATGGTTTGCATACTTGCAAGGTCCACCTCTCATTTCTGTATTCTATATAGCAACTTGAAACTTTTACCATGGAGACAATAAGAGCAGATGCTTTCAAATAATACATCAAACAGGATGTTTACTCAGTGAGCTCAATGAGCCATGGTACAGATGTCATGCCACACCAGAACTAGTCTTTGAAACCACTGGCCTTTATTATTTCCACCAGTAGAATATTATCACTATTTTGCAGAAGTTTCGACGTTTTCTGAATTTCCACACTTTCCACTGTAGCCTAAACAAGTAATCCAAATGACACCCCAAAACAAGTTTTAACCTTAGGCTCATTTTGGAAATGTAACAAGCGGCATGTTGTGAGCAGAAATGGTGCAGAGTCAGAAACAGAGGAGCAGCAGTGTCTGGGGGAGAAGTAGAACACAAGGCAGGTGTGTGTGTGTGTGTGTGTGCGTGTGTGTGTGTGTGTGTGTGTGTGTGTGTGTGTGTGTGTGTGTGTGTGTGTGTTAGGGTTGGGGGGGGGGGGGTTACTGTGGGGATAAAGCAGGTTAAATCATGATGACGAGTGCCATCGGTGCCTCTGCCGGTGTCCTGTAAATAACGAGCCTACAGGCCTTTGCCTTAAAGCGGGCTTGCAGTTCTTTCTTCTCACACCGCCCACTATACACAGATTCTCTCGCGCGCATAGAAGCGCGAACGCGAAAGCGTGCGTGCGCGCATGCACTAGAGGTGGGAGTGGATGCTCGTGTAGCTGCTGGAAGCCAGGATGGGATAATCCTGGCTCCGGGCGTTGATGCAGCTGCCGTTGCTGGATACGGAGTGGACTCGGGGCGCAGGGTGGGTCTAGTTCCCGACTGGAGCTGTGTGGACCCCGTGTCGATGTTGTCAAGCGTTCCGAGAAAGACGAGGGCGATGGCCGTGAGAGGAGTTGGTGCAGCTCTTTGAAACGTCCAGGCAAAAGAAATCGACCGTCTTCTCCCATGGAGGACACCGGCATTAATCTGAAGCGCAGAACCGGTGTGGAATAACTTAGGAAAGGAGGGAGAGAGGATACCGGGGCACTCCGTAGAGGATATCAGGGGAATCCTTCATTCATTTTCTTTATGGTTTCTTTAAACTGGGATACAGCTAGAGACGCGAGTGAAGGAACGGATCACTTTTGCCTCGGTGATTAGGAGAAGACTGCCTCCTTGGATCGAGCGGCAGCCGCATCCGACCTACCGTGGGGGGGTGGGGGGAGATCAGGATACTTGGATGGAGAGGGCGCAGTGAAGGCTAGCGGCTTGCCGTGTGTAGGAGGGGACGGAGGGAGACCGGGCAGTTTGAAGGGACGGGGAGCCAGGAGCGGCGGCGGCGGCTCCATGAGCTGCTCCTGCCGGGACAGAGCGCCCAGAGCCCAGCCGGAGCGTCTCCACCGCCGCGGGTAGAACCCCGGGCAACAGGACGGCGGCCAGTTTGGAAGTTTTGATGCATATGATCACAACCACCATGATTTTTATGATTCTTGGTGCTTCAGTTGTAATGGTAAGACACCTTCACCTCCCTCGGCCACGATCTTATTTCCTCACTGGGCTGAGAGCCTCCCGATTTGACAGAAATGCCTCAAAAATGTAGGCCTATCACATTTTCAAGAAACTACAGCAGGCCTATCACTGACACGAGGAAGTAGGTTAGCCTACCTATAATTACCTGCCGTCATAAATAAATAATCTAAGTCCGTTTGAGGCAAGAGTCCCCCCTCTTAGAATCGGGAGGATCTGCCAAGACTATTTTCACTCATGTCTCTGTGGTCTTTATAGCCTGCTGTTATTTATCCTAATAGCACCTAATGAAAAGAATTATTCGCTGTCTGTGGTAATAGCCTAGCCTATTGCTTGACATGTCCCAGCTGACTGGAATGGTTCTTTGCAGGCGATAGCCTGTTTAATGGACATGAACGCACTACTGGATCGCTTTCACAACTACATCTTACCGCATCTACGAGGGGAGGACCGCGTCTGTCATTGCAACTGTGGAAGGTAAATGCCATCATCCAGCACGATATTCGGGTTAAACATGGTGTGCTTCATGGTGTGTGTGCACGCGTGTGTGTTCTCTTCTTTAGTCGTCCATTCTTAATTGCTGAAGAGGCCTCGAAGATTTCCGGCGGTGAAGCCAAACCTGTCGGCGCTCTCACAGGCTACACGACTGTCAGACCCGTTATTATTCGCTCGATCTCACGTTTGATCGCCGTGTGCTGCTTTTTTCTTTTTCTTTTTTTTATACCACCGGTGGCGGTGAGGATTTCTGATTTTGCTCCATACACGAAGGTGTATGTCGGAGCCATAAATAGGTAATGAACTACGAGCGATGTGAGGCCGTTTCAAAAACAATCTGAGCATCAAGTGCGCCGTGCTATTCACACGCAGGCCTACACGGCAAGAATATAACCTGCTGGGGCCAATTATGATCCTAAGTGCCGAAGTGAGGTGGTTATGGCTTAGGAAGTGCTACAGGGCTGAGGGAGCTGGCTGCTCACCAGCCTACCTGTTTGCTGTCACGGTGAGAGCGGGGATTGAAGTGTGGAAAAACAACAGCATGACACTCATTAATGTATTAATTTGGATTTAATGAGCATTATTACGTGTTTTCCATCATCATTAAGCACTTAATATGACACAGGCTAGATATATGGGTGAGCCATGGCACAAGTGGGCCTCTGTGTTGTGTTTTTTTCTTCTTCCTCCTAACTCTCCTCAGTGCCTGAGGGTATGGCAACAATATTAGAGCAGGATTTAAAGTAAGACTCCTATTTTACAAACGGGTGCACACCTATAGTGTCCTCATGTTGGATCCTGATTGGTCTGTGCTCTGCAGACAAGCAGCTAGAAGAACACACAGAGGCTTTAGAGGGAAGAATTTTCACTATTCATATTGGTGCAAGCTGAACAGATGCACACTCAAAGAAAACAGCAGCCCATAGTGTTCATGCTGCAGTGAGGGGGCCGATGTGTTAGCAGTTCATTAGCAGCATTAAGAGGGCAGTTCCACAGTGTGTGTGTGTGTGTTTTCTTAGCCTCTAAATCCAGAAATGGGTCACCATCAATCATAGGCAATTATATTATGCTTGTCCAAGTCAAAGTTTTGAAAGGCGTCTAATACATGTGATGTGATATAGTTTACTCAAGGCCAAAAAATAAATAAAATAAATTGCATGTTTGGGTACAGCTCTGAGATGAGATGATGCATCACTGATGGGCTTTTTTTCCTGGAATATTTAGACAGGCATGTCATGTTTGCTACTGCTGAGAGGCCAAAGGGATTTCTTTCAGTAAGTAATGCAAAAAGACTAATGATTAAAAAAACCCTTCTCATATAAGTGATCAAATAAACCTCCATGCTAATGAACAGTATGCACAGTAAAACCTCTGCTCCTCCTGCTAGTGCTCAGGTAACCACAGTGTCTTTCACTGACCTGGAAATACTCCTGAATGAGAGCCAGTCATCTGTTTTCACACAAACAGCAGAAACGTGGGATACGTGGATGAATAGAGCAGAGCGTTGACTTCGCCTGCCTGCCCTTCCATCCATGAGGCGTGGAGGTGTCGGGACGCCCACAGTGCTCACCTTATCAGGCTTGAGGACACAGCCAGTGTCATTTTATTTGGCAGTGCTCATGCTCTGTTTTGGATGTGGTTGTAGGATCTATGATGGGCTCAAGCCTGGCCTTAGAACAGCTGTATCCGTGATGGGGAAGATACAGGAGTGGACTGTGTTACACAAAATTCTTGACCTGATTTTTTTTATATTGGGGGAGGGAAAAAAGGTGCACAAGAAAACTTATGTGCTACAAGAAACTTATAAGTATTTCAGCAAGGTCCTTCTTCAGGGGAAATAAATGAATCTGGATAGACATTTTGGGTTATCATTACACATTGCTTAGCTTTTTTTTTTTTTTTTTTTAGATGTTTCCCTGTTAATGGACTTCAGAGGCTGCTTTGATCCCCCATGTGGTCATACTTCTTTAGCAAGATGCTTCAGGTGCTCATCTGCAAGATCTATTTGTGTTTTAAAGTGCTGTAGAGTTCCTGCAGCGCAGTGTCCAGAGATTATCTGTCAGTCACGCAGCGTGGGTGGAATTTACATTAATGAAGTTCAAATTTGTGCTTGTCTGTAGCTGCTCATGATACAGAGAACAGAGTCATACCTTAACTTTTAACGCACTTTTAACAGTCTTAACTACAGTAATGTCAGAGACAGAGAAATCTAATCAAACAGTTGCAAGCCATTCAGATTTACAGAAGTTAGAAGCTATTTTAAATTGCTGCAGCATGTCTTTAGTCTAGCAGGTCTTCACAAACCTCCTTCGGTCCAATCCTGCTATCAAAGTAATGTCCCAAAGAGCGTGAGTGCATCTGGACTCACTTCCAACAGGTAAATCTCTCAGCTCCCACTGCGTTCCCTCACCATGTTTGTCAGACAGCTGCCTGTGTTGTTATATTGAAAACGCCTTCATCCCCTCCCAGGAGGCCAGGCAATACCTGTATAGTGAGGCTTTCACATCAAGTGAATCTATTTTACAGTAGCGGGGAGGGCAGTTCTGGACAATGAGGCAATGTGATAGCCATAGCTAGTTACTTGCTTGCTACAGTAGTGGATGTACAGAGCTTTATGGATGCTCTTTTATTCTTTATTCAGATCCTACTGTGTGTATCTGTATATATATATATATATATATATATATATATATATATATATATATATATATATATATATATATATATATATATATATATATATACACATATGCACTGGTATCTGTCTATGTATCTCTCTCTCTATTTCTCCATCTACCTCTCTCTATATATATATTTACTTGTAATGCAGCATAAGCTGTCCTCTTCCTCTCTGTGCATTATGGGTGGAACATTTCCATGCGTTCCCCTGTGAGATGTGAACACCTGTTTAGTAGCAATCAGGCACCCTGTGAATTTGTGGTAAAGGTATAAAATTGCCTTCTTTCTTGCTTCTCTTATTTGGAGCAAATTAAAGAGACTTTCTAACAGGAGCTGGTTTGGCTTTAAATTACACTTTTAATTCTAAAGTAAAGTGAAAAAACAAACAAACTGATGTTTACAAGATCACACCAGAGCACCCAGTACAGTTTGCATTATATACATGTCCTATTTGCTCAGGAAGGCATTTATTGAGCTGGTAGAATATGGGAGTAAATGCCTTGCTTAGAGGCACTTCAACTATCGTCACTGAGAGAGGCAGAAACCCTTCTGTGTTCAGTCCTTGAGCTGCTTCTCCAAATTTAAAAATCACAACTCAGCCGTGAATTTTTCTGCCTAAAGTGCAGCCCGGAGATACCCATGGGTTCCCTGAGAAGGCTTCTGGGGTTAACAGCAAAGTGCGGATTTGTGCAATCTTATCATAATTTAGAAATCTCCAGACACCCCCCTAGTTAGAAGGGTTATATAAGATGCAAACATAGAGCATAATTAACTCTTCCATCACTTTGCCCTGTCTGCCCTCGCCCCCAGGCATCATGTCCACTATGTAATCCCATACGATGGGGACCATTCCTTGGTGGACTCTTCAGAGAACTACTTTGTGAGTGACAGTGTGACCAAGCAGGAGATGGACTTAATGCTGGGACTGCTACTGGGCTTCTGCATCAGCTGGTTGCTGCTGTGGTTGGATGGAGTCCTACACTGTGCCGTCAGGGCCTGGAGGGCGAGCCGATACTACGGTAAGATGGACGCTGCCTGCTGTTTATCTGCTGCTTATACGCAAGCTCAGCAATACTTTAACATCATATAAGTTTTTATTCATTTTAGTTGAACATCCTGAGGCACAAATGCTTGAAAGACTGGAAAAAATGTAATATGTAATGAAATAACGTGTATTTTATTGCAGGGTATTAGCAAAAACGCAGAAAGATCTTTTCGTGTAACTATCCGCAATGTATCTGGATCTCTAAGTGCTTGCCAGGTTAACGCAGCAGTTGGTAGAGCTCTGGAAAATGACCTTACCCCCATTGCTTGGCCCACTTTTGGCTCTTCTTGCTGATTTTTTTCTCAGTTTACTGCGACCTCTTGGAAAAAAAATCACAGCGAAACCTTCCAACTGCGATGATTCAGACGTAGGCACATCAGACAAACCAGCTGAGCTGAAGCTAAATTTAAACGGCTGTCCTCTTTTTCTTCTTCTTTTTGGACAGTCCACATATCTCACACCTTATTTCACTAATAATACTTAATTTGTTTGCAGGAAACAGCAGTCATATGCTCATGTAATGGCACTGTCATTAAGTGTAATTTCTATGCTCGGGATGTATTCAGCTCATTACTTGATAGGACAACATAAAATCACTCTTTAATGTTGTCTTTCCCAAACTGCTGACTCACATTAAACTCCCTGCAGGTATGTCATTTTTAAATACATTAGTGCAATCACTTGTGTCTATTGCTGCACGCTGGTATGTTATTCAGCATCGGCCTCTGAGCCCGAATGTTGTGTTAGCATTAAGCCAAACTGAACAGCTGACATCTTCGCTTGGATTAAAGTTCACATATTTAAGCTCAGTTTACCTGAGAAGAATTAAGCCTAGTTCTAGACTTAAACTTACTTATTTTTGCATTGGAAGATGTGTGTCCTTTTAGCCTAGGGCTAGGTTTACATCAAGTGTTTGGATAAACGGCTCACCCAGAAAAGTTCTGTTTAGGGTCTGTGATAAGTTAGAGCTTTAATGATCTCATTGGGGATGCTATAAGAGCAAAATAGCAATGCAAGTAAAACAGAATATTAATGGGATTTTAAATATGTAATATAGATGATGCAACCTCCAATTAAAACCTCCATTCGGTTGAACTTAATTGGGACGACTAGACAAAGTGGCTTTGCAGGGTCCGACTTAGCAAATTAACAATTATGATTATGACATTCGTGGCTAGATAACTTCCTTGTTTGAAAGTTCAGCCAAGCATAAGTGTAGACTAATAATAAATAATGAACATGCGTAACACTTTTCCAAAACAAGTAAACAGCGCAAGAGGAAATGAAAAACAAAACTTTGGGGAAAATGTATGGCAGTGCTAAAGATAAAGCTGAGTGTTCAGAGTGGATCTATAGGAAAACCCTAACTTTGCAAGCCTGAGATGCATTGACTTTGTCCTTTAAAAGGTTCCAATCTCAACAGGGATTTTCCAAGCAGCAGTCATGGGGTTAACCAGTCACACCACATCAGTTGTTCAATTTCCAGGTAGGCTCTAAATGGAGATGAGGATTTAGGTAATATGGTAGATTTGACTGATTGGCCTGAGAGCAGTGCTCTGAAACAACTGTAATATGTTGATGTCTCTTCTACAATGACTGCAGATCTAGAGCAACGTGACATTTATGGAGGCTCCAAAAGAGAGAAAAAGAAATCTCAGCTTAATAAACCCCTCTTCTTAAATAAAACTTTATTCCTTCAATAAAACGTTTAATGACAGGCCTGCATTTTTGGTTGTGTTACATGACATCGTTAATAATACTATGTGGAGATTTGTGCATTGTGAGAAATTTTTCTGTGCTGACATTTTCACTTTGCTTTACAGTTTGGTTGAGTTACATAAAAATGGAATCTCACAGTCATACATCCCAAGTCTAGCTTCTTATTACAGAACAATCAGGGTCCGAGGATAGACACGTGAGGAACTCCAGAAAAAGTAAAGACCGTTTTATCTTTTTGTGCATTTTGCACCACATCTATGGTGCTAAAAATATTCAGATAACTGGTTTAAATACTTACAAAGGTGTAAAAGGCAAAGGTGTACTAAAATAACTTTAGTTGTACTGACTTTCCAGAGTTTCTGGTAGTGGAGTAGTATCCACTGACAGCTTTAAAGCGGCTCCAGCATTTAACTCGTTAAAGAATGACAATTAGACACTAAAATTCAAAAGATTTTGATGACAGCTCCATAGCAAATCTGTAAAGGTGCATGATGCATCAACACTTCTTGTTTATGTCCAAAAGTGAAGCCAACTTATCTCAGAAATAAGAGCTGCCATCTTGCACTTGTGAGTGTCTGCGCTGTAGTAACTGGGGACATTGTGCCGATGCCCCACTTAACACAGGATTTAATGGAAGTTGATGTCAGCAGCACAGAAATATTTTGGCTTCACTTTTGGGAAGCTGTTGTGACCTCCATAGTGGTATTTATTTTCTCATATAACTTTCATTTATTCCAACATGTATTATGTTTACCAATAACAATGAAAAACAGTTCATAAAATCTACATCTGCTATTGGACCATCTTTGTGATCAAGTAGTTGTGTTTTCCCAGCTACACTGACAGAAAACATGAATCTGGGCTCTTAATTATGAGTCTTTCATAGTAGACATATCAGCCAACGCCATCAACAGATCCTCTGTTCTGTTCATCTCTCCCACTTAGCCATGTGAGTGTGATATTAAACCAGCACGTTCAAGATCAGAGCCCAGAAACCAAAGCAGCTGAAGCAAATTCAGCCATCATTATACTTCCATGTTATTTTGGTTGTGACATATTAAAAAATGTCAAAAAAAAAAAACAACCTCCACTGAAGGTATTTCCAGTAATATGCTGATTGGACCTCCTCTTCAGCTGAAGGTGGGTGGAGCTGTCCTAGGATTTACGTGAGGTCACCAGACTAAATGAACTACAAAGAATGGCTGCGCTCCATTTGGCTGTGACGCTTATTAAGCAGTTGCAAGGTTGGAAAACCTTTTTAAATGGAGTCCAGGCGTGATATGAGGTGGCCAGTTCAATTTAAATCAATATCAGTCAGTTAAAGCAATCTTTTCAGAGGCAGTACCTTTTTCCACATGAATTCAGACATTCACTCACACACACACACATAGCAACATGAAATATGTGTTTACTGAGATGCTTTTAACACGGACACACAGACTAATCAGTTCACGTTAGCGTGTGTCATTCTGTATCTGTAATAGAGCTGCCGTGTACACCACACACTATACAACACCGTGCACTTGAGAAAGCTAACAAGAGAGGCATTTCAGTGGAAGGTGTAACTGGAGGTTGTAACTTTGTGAGTTGGATTACATGGATACTCTAATAGTCTTTCTAGCAGCAAGTTTTGCCACTTGGAAGCAACATTGAAATGGGCTGTTATTTGGAAAGTTACTTTGAAGCATTGCCTAAATAAGCTTTAATCACAGTGGTCACTAAGACATAAAAACTGCATGTATAGAGTCACTAATCCAATCTGATAAAAATGCTTATAAAGTTTCTGACTTTGCTCCAAATGATGGTTTTAAAGACCTCTTTCCCCTTTGGAAATGATACTTCTACTACCATCTTTGCTCATCAAGTGCCATATCTCCGGCTCTCCAAGATCTTTGCTTAAAAGTATAATAATGAAGCGCGTGGGAGCATCAGCGCAGTGGATGACAAAAAGGAAAACTGTCACCGCTGATATTACACTGAATGAATGCGGTGGAAGTCCTGGAAGTTAACTGATTAATGAGGGAAATCTGACCAAACCATTTTTTATTTTAAAGCAAACACTGCTGTGGTGTGATCATCAGTGTGATACACAGTGATGAGTGACAAATCAAAGAAAAAGCCTGAATCTGTGAGCCCTACAATGAAGGGATCCAGTGCCTCTGTGATGCTCCGTTGTATCCACTTAGCACGACGGGTCACTGCAAATCAATTCAGAGATATCCCAGATTTTCAACCTTCAAGAAAGCAATCCACAGGGCAGGAGATGTTGCTAAAGGGATTCACAGGTATTAAAGCGAGTCTTTATTGTCGGTTATTCTTTTAATTTGTCACCCATATGTGTAAGAATACACACACAGCAATCACCAAGACTGGTTTAAACCAGGCTTGAAAAACAGAGAGTGAGATGACTTCACTCCCACCATCTGCTGCGCTGTAGAGAATGCTACATTCCCACATACCGTGTGTTTAAATCCAACTGAGTGTGATAGTTGCCTCTTTATTTCCCTCTGTCGGCACGCTCCCTCCCTGAAATATCCGTCTCATTTCTCTCCCCATCTCCTCGTGACAGATGAAGGATGCATGTTACTTTTGCAAAAGAAAGCAAACGCGGCAGATTTAATGAGACAGAGCATGTGCTGTACAGCTCGCCGGCACCGTTAGGCCTATGCGCCTGTGCGGGCTCGAGCAAAGAAATGAAAACGCTTTCAGTGGTGCCAAAGTTAAACAGCCACTAGACGCACGTGTGAAATCATGACATGACAGCATGAAGTCCCTCACAGCTCACGATCATGGTGGGTTCTCAGCCTTTTCCCACCCCGCCAGGATTGAAGTCATGTTTGGAAACGCTCATGAACATTTAGCAATTCTTTTGCTGCAATTCAGCCGAGTTTGGAGGCACCGAATGTTGAAACATGGAGAAAACTGCACTATCCTGTTGTCTCTATGCTGTAGCGGGTACAGAGAGTTTGGGGCAGGCCCCACGATGAGGAGGTGGCCTGGATCTTCAGTTTTCAGGATAAAGTAGATGATATGTGACCTGGATACTGGGACCGCCATGGAAAAGCTCCCCAGGCGGGATGGGAATCTGTCAAGAGCTGATCAAAGAGTGACAGTGATTTTAAAATGCACTAATATGGGGCTTTAGGATGGAGGTTTTACCATTTGTTTGCAGCTATAATGAACAACGTGCTCGAATAGTAAAACCTTTGATGTTTGCTGGCTGCTGCTGCTTTGCACAGTCATGGAATTGAGAACAATGCTGGTTTTCTGCAGTGCATTACTACAACAGTGCAAAAATCATCATAAAAAACACCCAGGGAAAGAAGAACATCCATATTCATTAGCAGCACTTATAGAATGGGGAGAATAGTTGGGGCTTTTTTGGCACTTGGAGGGAATACCCCTCATTTCTCTGTATGTGCCGGTGCTAGGTCACACTCGTTTAGCCTCCCCGAGATGAGGAGCGAAGGTGAGGCTGACAGAGCGGGGAGGAGAGTGTGTGTGATGGTGGGGAGCAGGATGGAGATGCTGTCACATCCCCACCCCCACTTCACACACACACACACACACACACACACACACACACAAACTCCCCTCCAAAGCTAAAAATAGAACGAGGGGAAGAGCAGCTGGAATAGCAAGTGAGAAACGCGCACACACACATGCGCACACACACATGCGCACAAACACATGCGCGCACACGCACTCACGCATACACAGCGCACTCAGATGCACACTGTTCCCTTTTTTCCTCCTCCTAATTCCTCGTCTAGCTCCTCCCTCTCTCCCCCTCTTCTTCACTTATTGAATCTACTCCTGTCTGTTTCCTTTACAGTGCTTCCTGCTGCAAATACATTTTCCTGTTATTGCTGCCTTGCCGTGAACGCCTAACTCGAAAGGCCAAACGGAAAAAACGCAACAACGATCACACAAATTGAGAAAACGATGACTTAGCACCCCCCCGCTCTAAATTTAAAGCATAACAATTGTATCTCTGCCTCCCTCTTCTCCTGCCATGCCATTATCATTCCTCCGGACTCAATCTCCACCTCCATCCTTTTATTCAAATGAGAGAAACCTGTCTTGGTTGCCCCTTTTCCTTTGGATACCCTTCAGAGCAGTCCTTGTGGACAGCATACCCATTCACAGCTATAAATAACTCTCCCTTTCTCTCCCTCTCCTCCTCACCTCCTCTCATCCACAGAACACTTCCCCCCCCACCAGCTCTTGCCTAACTTCACCACCACCCCCTCTTTTCTTGCTCATCCTCTAGCAGGGCCATTTGCTATACTGGGTTTGCTGTCTGGGGCTCTCCCCTCCTTCTCTCTCTCTGCTGTCTCTGTGGACCTCGCGCCGCCTCGCCGGCTCCAGTTTATAACCTGACAAGCACAAACGTCTGCCCCGCCACTCCCCTCCTCACATTATGCACCTCGCATTTGCAAAAAAAAATAAAAATGAAAAAAATAAATTCTACTTTGTTTCCAGGCACAGACACAAATTTCACGACAGGGTGGGCTTTGAGACGCGTATTCTGTACGTGTGATGTGATGGCTGCTAATTGGGTGGAGTCAGATGGATCCGTTGTGTCTTAAATATGTATAATGTCATATGTGAAATCCATTTTGGTGTATGGCAGCGATGCCAGGACACAGTCACCGATGCAACAGTCGAAGCACAAATGTGAACGCTCAAGGGCAATGCCGCGGCGCGCGTGAAGAGTGACGCCATTTACAGTTCACATGCAATATTTCAAACTTTCTTCTTCTTCTTCTTCTTTTTTTAAATTCTCGTCTCGGTTTCTCCGTCGTAAACAGCTCGCTTCTGCTCCACAGAATAAAAAGCTACGTTTGTTGTGAAGACAAAATAAAAATGTAACATCGTTGTGCAAAATTCACAGACATAAACTGACTTTTATTTTATTTTATGTGTAATGAAATGTGATATATATAAATTTCCTTTCTTTTCATTACGCTTATACCAGGCAAAAGAGGAACATTACTCGTCTGATTCTCTTTTTGTTTGTTTGTTTGTTACATTCAGCTCGTCCATCTTTGAGACTGTTACACACAGTAAGTTTACCCGTTTGGCCATCGAAACATTTAGCCCAGAAATTTGTTCATTTCAGAGCAGAAAAGTGACGCGTGAGCCATCACGGTTCTCGTCATCTTATCTCCAAGGATGAAAAATAGAAACTATTAAAGGACAAATCGACGCGCAAACCTTTGCTTTTAAAGCCAGTGTGAGTCAGGCCAAAATGTATTTATATTTTCAGTCAGTTTCCAACTGCACAGTTTGCTCATTTCAAGTCCCCCCCCCCCCACACACACACACAAATATCTTTACTGAATTAATGCAATTAATGCACAGATGTCTATAAAGAGAACAAACAAGCAAACAAAAAGTCGACTGAGGATCATCTTGATAAATGATTCTCCATTGCAACATGTTTATCGTGCACAACTGCTTTAGAACACGTCTGGAAATCACAAAAATGTACTAACAGATAGATCATCAGATATCACTGACACTGACGTCACATCAATTTTAGCAGCTGGATTGTAGATAATTCAGGAAGAGCCCCAAATACATTGGAAGAGTGAATGTTTCCTCCTGATAAGTAGCCTATTTGTCTTATTTAATTCTTCTAATAAGGAGGGTATTTGTCGGCAGATATTACAGTGCAAACAACACCTCGTGGAGGAGGTTGACTCACACTCATGTAAATATCCTAATAAACAGACACACCAAAGCGTCATCATGCAGGTTGTATTGGCAAATTTCACCAGTATAAACTAATGGCATTTACCACAAAGGGTTTTTTTTATTTTTTTTAATTTCAGTTGGTTTTGTAAATACAGATTCTTGATTTTTTTTCTTCTTTCTAGTTCATAAAAGTTTAAGAAAGAAAGATCATGACATTAAGGTCAAATAAAAGGAGGTTCATGGGTCTGAGATCAGTCCAGCTTGTGTGTCTGGTTGCTGATATGCCTTGTATACTCTAAC